>NC_056732.1:1175864927-1176164927 GCF_019279795.1 Protopterus annectens
AAGAACTTAATTTTGACATTCTATTTTGCTCCATTTGTCCTGAAAATTGATTTTTTTTTTCTAAAAAGGTTGTGGATTACCATCAGTAAATATTTGTTTTTATTTATTTCAAGTTCGTTAACTGTGATCCTGGGCTGGTATGGGTCCTCTTCAGCCACTACCTGAGTTATAAGGTGACAGAACACATAAGACCGTCATATACAAGTATGATTTATAATAGTTATGAATTGAACATTTGAATACATACAAAGTGATATGCATAGAGTTACAATAGTAATATAAAACATGACCACAGCACAATAAAAGAGACTGTGCATACATTTTGGCAAACACATATTTAACAAGGTTCACACAGTAGAGACCCATGAGGCACTGGCATCTAACATCAATTTAGAGAGAGAGAGAGAGAGAGAGAGAGAAAACAATGCTGCAATTCAAAGCTACATTTGTTAGCCAGCATTCTTAAAACATTTGAATAATTTAAATAAATTAATCAGGTGCACCTTTTTTAATTGTGAGATACCGATAATCATGAGTATATATTTATTTAGTACATATTTATTTATAGTCATTTTACTTGCAGACTTATTTTATCTATTTATTTATTTCCTTTGTGTCTTGAATGCACATATCAGGACAGACAGAACAGGATATAGGAATAAAGAGGGAGAGGCCATTCTAGACTTTTGTCTGGCAAATGACTTGATAGTGGTTCAAAAAGAGAGACAGTCACAAGATCACATTCAAGAGTGGCCAACATGCAACTCAGGTAGACTTCCTCCTAGTAAGGAGAGGGCACTGGGGTAGAATCAATAATTGCAAAGTCATCCCATTGAAACAGTTGGCCCACAGCATAAACCACTGGTTGCCATAATCAGCTGCAAGCAGTGGTCAGAGAAGGCTCGATGGTCAACAGAGACCAGGCTAAAGACTTGGAAGTTGACTGTAGAGGAAGTACAACAGTGTAAGGAATTACTCAGGGCTATAGCACCCCAAGAAGAGGAGGGAATAAGTGAAGATGAAAAAGAATGGCAACGCCTCAACACAGCATGTGTGAGGACTATAGAACTGATATGTGGACAAGCCAGGTATGGAAATAAGGAACATAAGGAAAGCTGGTAGTGAAATGCAGAAGTCCAGGAAGTCATCAAAAGAAAGGAGGAGTGCAGGAAAAAGTAGCAGATAGAAGAGACAAGCCGTGTTAAGAAGGAATACTGTTTGGCTAACAAAGAAGCTAAAAAAGGAGTTGCAATAGCAAAGAACAGGGCATCAGATAAACTCTACCAGCTTCTAGAAAGTGACTCAGTTCATGGCACAAAGAAACTGTATCAGGATGCAAGGCAAAGACAGAAAGATAAAGAAGATATTCAGACACTATTCATAAGGGATGCCAGCAACAACTTGCTCACCAGTCCATAGGACATCAAAGGCAAATGGAAGGAGTATTTCCAGCAGCTTCTGAATGAAGAAAACCCCACAGAAGCTGTACTGCCCCAGAAACAGCCTATGATGACAGAAGAACAGGAGCCCACCCTAGAAGAAATAAGAACAGCACTAAGGAAAATGAAGTCAGTGAAAACAACAGGCTCAGATCAGGTTACGACAGATATGATAAAGATGCTGGGTGAGATGGGGAGAAATGACAAATGAGGGTACCCATAGCAGTGTGGGGAGAAAGGTGTATCCCTGATGACTGGAGAATAAGCAATCTAGTGCCAGTGTCCAAGAACAAAGGGGTCATCCACAACTGTGAGCAGTGCAGAGGAATCAAACTCCTGTTACATTGCTTGAAAGCTCTAGAGAGGGTGATTGATAAACAGATACGCAGAGTAGTACAATGTAGATGTGAGATGAGAAGTTTGTATTCAGATCAGGCTGCAACATAACTGACCCAATGTTTGCAGTGAGACAGAAGCTAGAAATGAGGAAAGGGTCCAACTAGGTATTCCTAGACTTACAGAAGGCATATGATAAGGTCCCAAGAAAGCTGATTTGGCAGTACTGCAATTGTTGAAAGTCCCAGAAACATTGTTAGAATTAATGCAGGTTATGTACAAAGACCCACAAACTCAAGCAGAATCTGTGTTTGGTCTCATAGAGGGGTTTACAGTGGGAGAAGGTGTGCACTAGGGTTCAGCTCTGAGCCCGCTGCTGTTCATACTGGTGATGGACTACATTTGCAAACAGGTTGGAAGGGACAGATCAACAAAGTTCTTGTATTCAGATGATGTAGCATTACAGGCAGACTCTGAACAAGAACTTCAGCAAAGGATAGGGGAATGGAATGCAAAACTGAAGGCAAATGGGATGAAACTAAGCACAGATAAGACATTGGTAATGGCAGCAAATTGGGGAAATCAGAAGAAGCTGAGAATTGAGATAGAAGGGAAAATAGTGGAACAAATAATTAGCTTCAGGTATCTGGAATGGGTGGTTATGGAGTAGGGAAGTCTGAATGAAGAGGTCAAAGCTAGAATCAGAGGGGCTGCAGCTAACAGGCATAGAGAGTCAGGTGTAGTCTATGACAGAAGAATGCCAAAGAAGCTGAAAAGTAGATGTGCATGATAATGGTGTGACCAGCACTACTGTATGGTACAGAAACCTGGACAGTAAAGGCAGAGTAGATAAGGAAGCTGGTGGTGATGGAAATGAAGAGCCTGAGAAGGGTGGTGGGATGCACACTGTGGGACAGATGAGGAAATGAGGACATAAGAGCACAAGCCAAAGTAGCTCCAATTGCAGAAAAGATCAAAGAGAACAGACTATGGTGCTTTCAACACACGTGCAGAAAAGAAGACAATCTGGTAAAGAAGATTTGGGACAGACACGAAGAAGGAAAGAGGAAATGAAGATGTCCAGGAAAGAGGTGAATGGATGTGTGAAAGAAGATCTGCAACAGTCAGGCATGTGTGTCAAAGAGGGCAGGAGTGTGGGGCTGCTGCTGCTGATGATTTCCTTTGTGCATTTATCCGTGTTCTAAGTTAATAGCACTTGTGTGTAAAAAAGAAACCCTAATTTGGAACTTTTTAAATTATTGTTCTGCTTTGTTCCTAATTCTGCAAGTAAACATTGGGCACTATGCACCCTGGTGGAACTTTTTAAATTATTATTGTTTTACTTTGTTCCTAATTCTGCAGTTAAACATTGGGCACTATGCACCCTGGTGGATGGAAGTTTTTAAATTATTATTGTTTTACTTTGTTCCTAATTCTGCAAGTAAACATTGGCACTATGCACCCTGGTGGAACTTTTTAAATTATTGTTCTGCTTTGTTGCTAATTCTGCAAGTAAACATTGGCACTATGCACCCTGGTGGAACTTTTTAAATTATTATTGTTTTACTTTGTTCCTAATTCTGCAGTTAAGCATTGGGCACTATGCACCCTGGTGGAACTTTTTAAATTATTATTGTTTTACTTTGTTCCTAATTCTGCAGTTAAACATTGAGCACTATGCACCCTCGTGGAACTTTTTAAATTATTATTGTTTGACTTTGTTCCTACTTCTGCAGTTAAACATTGAGCACTATGCACCCTGGTGGAACTTTTTAAATTATTATTGTTTTACTTTGTTCCTAATTCTGCAGTTAAACATTGGGCACTATGCACCCTGGTGGAACTTTTTAAATTATTATTGTTTTACTTTGTTCCTAATTCTGCAGTTAAACATTGGGCACTATGCACCCTGGTGGATGGAAGTTTTTAAATTATTATTGTTTTACTTTGTTCCTAATTCAGTAAGTAAACATTAGGCACTATGTACCCTGGTAACTTGCAACTAAGCTGTCCATATACCCTAATTTCCTTATAAAGCCAGTGCATTAATTAAGGGTGTATGTCAGGGACTCATGTACCACTGAGTAAATTAAGGTTATATGTCATGGCTCCATACACTAGTGTGTTAATTAAGGGTGGATATCAGGGACCAACATATTAGTTAGTTAATTAGGGGTGTATACCAGAAACCCACATGTCCTTTAACTTACAGCTGTCACAGAATATGGGCTGTAAGTAAGCCTTCCAGCTTTCACTGTAGTTTCTTACAAAGAGACCCTAAAAACACTACACCTGTGATGGTATATGACTCTAACTGGCTACCCACTAGATTTCTGAGTCCAATTATAAACTTTTGGTTACTAGTGGAGAGGTGAATTGCCCTTGCCATATGGAAATGGGATGGAAATATTCTCTTATGTGAAATTAAAATTGTGTGCAGGCATAATAGAATATTCTTATAAAAAAATTACACAAAAGGAGATGAAACAATATTGTTTTTTATTATTATTCTTTTCCTTATGTATCATACCTCTCAACTATCCAGATTTTGACCAAATATCCTGATTTTTGCATAATATTTTTGGTCTCTTTCTCATAAAATTTGCTGGTTTCTGGAAAATCTTTTAGGAATTAAGTCACTAAATAATGACAGACATTTGAGTTTCAGACTTCATACCCTTCAGAAAAATGCATGCCAGTGTAAAAATCAATTTGCTCTTTTGGACAACTCCAGTAACTCCCTAGGTTTATAAGAGCAACATTTAAAATCTGTCCTAATTTTGGGGCCTTTGTCCCCCCATTATTTTTGTCTTTGTCCAGATTTCTTGTGCTAAAAGGTTGTGAGATATGATCTGTATGTTCTAATTCATCAGCAAATATTAAATCCTTCCTCTTACACTAAGATAAAATTTTAGCCATCTCCTTCTTCTCTTTATTTTATTTGTTTGAGATGTATTCATAGGTTCATAGGTGATTACTAGGCTAATAGCACAATGACCTTTACAATCCTAGACAATAATATCCAGGATATGACAACATTATGTCTTAATTTCCCAGATATAAGATGGGGTAGTATCAGTGTAGTGGGCCTCTTGATGTTGGAACCCTAAGTGATTTTTACCCACTGCCTCTGCCCATAAAGGACATTGGCAGTACCCCAGGACTGAATTTACAGTTTCCCATCCATTTATCCAAATTCCTTTTGAAGAGTGTGAGGGGTGGGCTTTGTTTTACAAAGATGGGAAGTTTATTCCATAGACAAGATAGGCTGTGGGATATGAATCTGTCTCTCCATTAAGTTCTGTCACAAAGCACAAGTAAGGTTCAGGTTCATGGAATGCGTAACCCTCATGTAGTTTTTCTTGCAAATATGTAACATTTTCATCAGGGCTGGAACAGAAAATGCCTTGTAGGTCAGGCATGTCACCTCTCAATAAAATATATGAGATGGAGTAAAGGGATAGGGCCTTTCTACAGACTGTATAAGCCACGTCTTATGCGTTGTATTGTTTTTTTTAGTGAGAAACATCTGGGGCATGTTCTAATTGGTGTAAGTGCCTGGTTAGGTACATGCACAAGGAAGTATTGTACTCGATTATGGGCCTGATGAGGGCCGGCTATAATGGCATAATGACTTCTTTTGATCTTGCTGCCATACTTTTACTTATTAGTTAAGCCACACAGAAAGATTTCCTCACTACAGTAGCTACCCATTGGTCAAAGTTTAGGTTACTATCTATCTCTATTCCAGTATTATAATCTACCCAAAAAATGAGGCTAAAAGGTAAAATCCACACACGATTTAATGTTAGTGCTTTCGTACGCACAAATAATATGCACTTCTTCAGACCCTGGTCTAAAGAAGTGCATATTATTGGTGTGTACAAAAGTGCTAACATTAAATCGTGTGTGAATTTTACCTTTTAGCCTCATTTTTTGGGTCTATTAGTTGAAGTTTGTGTTTATTTTTGTGTCCAATTTATAATGTGCAGGGATATTTGACTTACTGAAGGGTATGATTACACATTTTTTAGCATTTAGTCTCAGATCATGGATTTGCTGCCAGTCATCTGTCACTTTTAGACCTGGTTGCATGGTGCCAGCATTGTTTGCGGATTCAATGATTGCTCTGGGCTTACGGTCATTAGGGTGAAAGTTAATACTTGGTGAGCAGAGGCCCCCATCACTGACTTTCACTTCAGAGAAGTATAAACCAACCAGGAAGGGTACCAACTTTGAGCTCTGTGGAACTCCCCTAGTAAAAGGTTTCTTATGAGACGTGGATTCAACTATCTGGACAACATGAGTCCTGTCAATGAGCCAGTATGCTATTCATCTGATGATGTAGGGGTTTATGACTAACTCAGTAAATGTATCTATGATCCTTGAATAGGTAATTGTGTCAAACGTTTTGGCCAGGTCTAGATAAGTGTACTGTTTTACCCTCATCTGTGACCCTGATGACTTTTTAAGTCCATCAGATGGAACAAGCAAGATCTCCCTTTGACAAACCCAAATTGGGTCTGGTCCAGTGTTTGGAAATTCTCTATGTCATTATTGATAAGGTCCATGATAATTCTCTCCATGGCCTTGCAGATAAGACTGTTCAAGCTTATGGGTTTGTAGTTCCCAGGGTCAGTCGATGGACACCCCTTGTGCAGAAGGATGATGGTTGCAGTCATCCATTCCTAAGGGACAAAGCTCATCTTGAGGCTGTGGTTAAAGATGTTTTTAGTGCCTCTGATAGATTCTGTTTTAGGCTATCTTAGAAGGATTCTGGAATGTTGTCAAGACCCATGTAGGATGTGTTTCTGGCTTTCGTGAGGGCAGTAAAGACCTCTTCTCTCTCATAATGACCTGTAAGGGGATGACTGCAGACATTTCTTTGGGTGTGGCAAGATGAATGAGGGAAGAAGTTTGAACTAAACTTGTCAACTACCAGATTTGCTATAGTTTTAGGCTGTGTGTATGTTTTGCCATTCATGACTAACTTGGCACATTGCTGAGTGCTTCCCCTGAGGTTACGTTCATAATCTAAAAAAGCCTTATGGTTATATTTCACCTTGGAGGCTATCTCTGCCTCGTAGTTTGCTTTGGCAGATTTGACTATCTCTCCGATTTGTTTATTTAGACTGGTGAGTGTCTTTTCGCACTGCTTTGTCTGTTCCTTCTTGGATTTTTGAGAGGATTTTTTCAGTCTATTAATTTAATTAATTAATTTATTTATTTTACATTTGTTGACCGGGCTAGTCCAGCTGGATATATGTCCATTTTCAGTGGAGGCCCGGGAAGAAAAGCTCCACAAATAATCAAATAGGACAAGACAAGATATTTAAGGTAGAAATTGGTATATTACAAAACTTTATAACATATTACATACCTAGGATTTTATATACTGTTTTCCAGTAGGGAAAAAAAAACCTGATGTAAAAATAACCAAGATACAACAGTAGTTTGAGTTAATAATGGAAATTATATCTAAGAGATCTTATAGATACTAAGGTCACACAAAAACAAGAAGAATAAACACTAGTAATTAAATGGATAGAGTCTACTAAAGCAAAATACAAGGATACAATTATAGTGTGCATTCACACAGGAGTTGTGGTATTATATGAAAATGGTTGATCATTCAATAGCATATACAAATTTACATGAGAAAAAATCCTCAGAATTGTCAAGCACACTAATAACAGTGAGTAAACACAAAATCAAGTTCATAAGAGGCTAGGAATCAGGGGAGTCTAGATAAGGGTATGGTGGTTAGTCTAGGTTATCACAGGGGCATAGCCAGTGTGATTTGAGGTAGGGTTTGAGCTTGCTTTTAAATAGGTTAACTGAGGATATTGAGGTTAGCTGACTTGGGAGGCTATTCCAAGCTTTACCTACTGTATTAGCAAACAGGGTGTCACCAGCTGAGTTGTTGAATTTAGATATTTGTACAAGTAGTTTATTAGATGAGCGTAAGGTTTTGAGATTGTTATAGGGGATAGCTAGGGAAATAAGTACGGTTGTATTCTGCGGTAGATACAGGATCTTATGAGCTACTATTAGTTGACTGAAAAGTATTAGATTTGGCAGCTCTAACCATCCAAGATGATTCAGGTTGATACAGTGATGAGTTCTATAGGAGGACCCAGCTGCAAATCTGGCAATATTGTTGTAGGAGGATGACAGTTTACTCAGATTACGTCTGCATATTTTGGTATAGATAGGGGAGGCATAGAGCAGGGTAGAGATAAGGTGGGTGCGAGCAATGGTGACCCTGGCTAGAGGAGTTAGAAAGGGTTTGATTCTGTAGAGGGAACCTAGTTTCTTATTTACTGTTTTTATGGTGTTATTAATGTGAGGTTCAAAAGACAAGTTATTATCTATTAGTACTCCGAGTAGTTTGGTGGTTGGTTCAGGAGATATTATAGTTCCGTTATTTGAAGTAATAGTAAAGTTAGATAACTTATTCATGCTAGGTGACCACCAGGGTGGTTTATTTTTGCCAGTAATCACAGGTTTGACTCAGTTATGTACTGCTTCCTCTATGTGGCTATGAATGTGGTTTTACAGTGCTTTTGTGTAAGCTCAGAATAGGCCTCAGTGTCATCTGGGTTTGGAGGGCCTTGTAAGTTTAATACGCTGTCATTTAGTTTCAGGTAATTGGCCTTAGCAAAGTTCTTATGGATTCATATGTTCATAAGTGTTTACTAGGCTAAAGACCACAAGGGCCTGTTTAAGCCCAGCCATGTATCCTAAATCTCTAACAAGTTCTGGTACCACTGATAAGTGCAAGCAAGGGCTTGGGAGATAAAACATTTACAAGCAGGGGCCTGGGTGATGAATCATTTGCAGGTTTCCTCTGTCCATTAGAGACATATGTGCCAAACCAAGGATGAATTTTATGTTCTCCATTCAGTTTTCCCATGTTATACTTGAACTGGTTTAGGGAGTTCCTCTGCTTCACATGGATAGGAGCCTGTTCCAGATATTGGGTAGTCTCTGGGATACATACCTGTCTCTCCAGCAGGTCCTATTCATATCACAGGCAAAACTTAAGCCTTCAGAATGAGTAATTCTGGTGCTCTTTCTTTTGTGGATATGCAGGAGGTCCATCAGAATTGAGTCTGACAATGGCCAGTATGCCAGGCATAGAGGTCCCCTCAACAGCCTATAGAAGACAGAATACAGGGATAGGGTCTTGAGATGGTCTGCTCTGGAAATTTTACTTATGCTCTATATTCTATTAATTAGGAGCCTCTGTGGACATTCAAATTGTTGGATATGCCTGGTTAGATACATACCAAAATGGTCACTGTACTGTATGACAGGTTTGATGAATGCCAAATATACAGTGGAACAATGACTTTCCTGGACCTAGATGCCATATTTTGGTTTATAGGTTGCACAACATAGAAATATTTCCTCACTAGTGCAGAGACATGATTACTGTGTATGTGTGCCCCTAAGTTCTGGACTACTGGGCCAGCTCGAAGGGGTTTGTTGTCAATATGATAGTTATTGGGGTGGATGACTTCCCAAAGGATACTAGCATGCATTTCTTGACATTTAGTTTTAGTCCATGACTCTGACACCAGTTGTTTATCTGTATCAGCCCTTCCTGGAGATCATTTGTGTCAATGTGGCATTCAGTGACAGCTCCTAATTTGCAATCATCTGCAAATTTAGTCATCCAGAGACCATTGACATTGGCCTTGACTTCAGAGAAGTGAAGGCCAAAAAGGAGTGGTCCAAGGACCAATCCCTGTGGGACTCTACTTGTGACTGGCCTCTTTGTATAGGTGGATTCTCCAATTCTAACATCCCGGGACCTGTCTGTGAGCCAGTTGGCTATCAAGGTGACATACAGGTTTGTACCTAACTTCTTGAGTTTGTCAAAAATACCTGAGTGAAGTATTGTATCAAATGCCTCAGTCAGGTCAAATGGGGGGAAGACAATGTTTTAGCTATTATTTAAATGCCTAGAGGGTGGAGGTGCAAACCATCCCTGGCAAAGCAGTGTGGTCTGTTCACCATTTCATTCCATGCTGACAAATATTGCACCCCCTTAGAATGACACAAGAAACTAAGCCAATTATTTAAGTCATCTTTTGTTTGTATTGTGGCATCATCCTTGGCAAAGGTAAAATGCTGCTCAATGCTAGGCTCATACTAGCCTGGGACATATATTCCAAAAGCCATATATTCCAGAAGCTCTACAATGTCTCTCTTCATATAGTCTAGGTAGGTATGTCTCAGATTATTTATTCCCACATGGACTATGACTGGGTCATACTGGTACTTACGGTCTAATGACCTGAGTGCATGTATAATGTGACAGATCCTAGTCCCTGATAAACAACTGACCGTGAATTTCTCTTTACCATTCCTGGTAAGGAGGACATCAGTGTGTCTCACAATGGAGTTTGCAATGACCAGAATGTTGGATTGTATGGTGTCTTGCATTTTGGCCTCAGAAGTAGAGGCTCCATGAGATGTGGCTGTATGTGTTGATGTGGGTGTTGTTTTCAAAGAGTGCATTTGGTGCTGCTGAGGGTACTTGTTTTGTGTATTTTGTTTATGAGGTCTTCAGGGTTTAGGAATGTTACATTTAAGTGCCTCAGCATATGTGGGCCTGTATGTCTGCTTTGAATTGTGTGTGCTGGGTGCAGCATGTGTACTACTGACAACTTATTGACATTAGTAGTACTTTTATATGAGAGCTTTGCCTCCAGTGACATTCTATAAATACATCTCCAACATACCATATCAGTTTGTTTGAGAATTAACTGGTTGTCAGTAAACATAAGGCAATTTCTACATTGCCTCCGGATGCCCATATCCACCAAACTGGCAATGGAGATTGTGATAAAGTTCATATCCATGGCAACAGACCCTTTTTTATTGATTAGACAATTAGAGTAAGAATATAAAGCAATGTCAGGAGTATCCGGACTGCAATTCTGGGAACAGTGTTTGTCACTGCAAACTAGTTGTCCTGTGTGTCAGTAAGTACTGGTGAAATTTTAATTGTGCTGTTACAGGAAAAGGTCACTCAAGGTGCCTATGTCTATAAGGAGCACTGCCAAACTCTTGAGGGGAAACTAATAAGTAGACCCTGACAATTTAAGGATGAAGTATTTAGGCAGATATTCTAAAGTTAGAAACAAATCAAGCAGTACTTACTGAAAACAAAGAATTAGTTTGTCAAGAATGATGAAAAAAGGGGAATCACATAAATGGCTACTAGCTGGCTACTACTAGTGTGGGTCTCTCCACAGCTTCGCTCTGCTGGGATACAATGCTCCTTTGCTTTTTATATCACCAGAAACAAAACATCAACACCAGTCCCAAGATAAGAAGCAGACCACAGCCTGTTTGGTGTTCCACAGATGTGCACTAAAGAAGGGTTATACCCGAAAGCTTTGCTGTCTTGGATTAAAGTTCTATTTTTAAGCTCTTGGCGTGAGTTTGTTTTGTAGTCATTTTGACATACTTTGCACTGAGTATATCACTGTCAGTCTATTTTTTGTGTTTTATCCACAGTCTTGTCCCAGACGATGCAAGGGTCTGTAAGCTTGTTGTAGCATTTTCCTGGTAAATGTCTTGAATGGCAATCAGACCAATCAGGAACGTCAAACACAGACACATGCTGCCCTACCAGAAATAGTCAGGAGTCAGTGCACTCTGATCCTTCTCTCACCAGGAGCAGAATATATGCACAAATTGCAAGCTGTCACCTTTGAAACAGTTAGTAGGCTTTCCGGTAATCAGCAGTCTCCAGGAAATAATTCCCTGTGCACCATCTTGTACCAGAAAAAATCAGAAGGACTAATCCCAAGATGACTACTGAGAGGCAGAATGTGGGCTCTCCAATAATTGGTGGTCTTGAAATATATATTCCAGATTTTAAAGGTAATATAGAAAAAAATGGGTTAATATCCTAAGTCTACTAAGAAATTAGATATGAAAGGGGGGTAACTAACACTTTAGCGATCTTAGTTGAGAGCCATTAATTTTAAAAGAGCAAGATAGATTGAAAGGAGGTGGGCACTTTGAATTTTGGTTCTGTGGAATACAGTGGGTGGCCAATAATTTTAAACAGTTAAAGGCGAGCGGTTTCAGAAAGAGATAATTTTGTGCTTGCTCACAACAGCCAATGAAAAAGTAGATGGAAAGAGAGATATGTGGTCAAATTTACATTAGGGTTAGGCAACTAGAAAGACAGTTCAGTTTAAGAACACAACACCACCAGTGATGGAGGGTGCTATTATGTCTGTGTGACTCACAACAGACACATCTGTGGTCTCTTTCCTAACATGCAATTAAAAGCAAAATACAAGTAAAAAAACAGTGCAAAGAAAAGAAATCACAATATACAAAACAGAAGAAGGCAATGAAGTAATACAAAATACAAGAAAGCAAAAACAAACGCCTCTCTCACAGCAAACTATGACAGTGTCTGGATGAGCTTCTCCAGTAAAGCCTAAATGTTAGACTATCAGTCTGCAAACTATTAAAAACCTACCGAATAAACAGAGGTGAGAATCAAACCTTATACCTTGGTATAGATATTTACCATTATGTCAGCTCCACAACCTAAATGTTTGTATTCCATGGGGCTGTAATGCTGACTGTAGTAAAAACAGTTAGGTTCTTCTGAGTACACACACACACACACACACACACACACACACACACACACACACACACACACACGCACACACGCACACACGCACACACACACACACACACACACACACACGCACACACACTTGTGCACACATGCACACACACAAGTACACCATCCTAACAGATATGGACTTTGATGGCAGTTTTAGGTTAGTTTTAATAATAAAGAGATCATTTTTTGGTCAGATCTTACCAGAAAGGAGTTAATGCATAGGAGGGAACAGCATCCCTCCATGATCATGAATACTAGGTCTAGGACATTTGTACCTGTATTTGGGGAGTGAACTAGTTGCTCCAGGGTATGTGTGTTGATAAAGTCCAAAAAACCTCTGAGTATTATGGGTTGCGCCAGTCTTTCAATTTTTGGAGGGGTAGCTGAAGTCACCTCTTTGTATGGTGTCAGGCTGTATGTTAAGAGAATCCAGTAGGTTTAGGAAAGACTCTTGTGAGGGGATCAGTATCTAACAAGGATAGTATAGGGAATCACACCTATGGTTAGTTGGGTATGGAACAGCCTAAACAATTCATGTTGCTGGACCAGTCTCGCAGTGCATTTGTCCTTTATAAACACTGAGACACCTCCTACCTTTGTTTTATCCTGAGCTGAGGGGGATCAAAATGTATGAAAGGCATTTTAGCCTTTGATAGCTGGGGTGCTTGCCATGGTTCTGAACTATATTTCTGTGACTATACATATGTCTGCATTCTCCAGGGTGAGGAGTGCTTCTGAGGAACTGAGTTGTTCTACTGAGTTGAGAACAACTAGACATGGAAATAAATGCATACCGATAGAACAGTTTGTAGCATCATTAGGATGTAAACAGTGAGTTATAGATTTTAAATGTAGACGGTAGGTCATTACACTCTGCCTCTGGTTACAAATAAATGGCACAGAAATTTTAGTTCAAGATGGTGGACCTCGTTATGTTTTATTCATTTATTTATACATTTATTCATATTTGTTTAAGTGAAAAACCCTACTGAGCAAAAAAAAGCACATTTTTAGCAGAGCACCAGGGAGAAAAGCTTAAAGGCTTTCACTACCCACCAATAAAAATATGTATTTTAGTATGAGCTATGCAGACACAGTCTGTGGAAGAAGGGTAGCTTCTCAAAAAAACATTTTGGGCCGGATTCACGAAGGCTTGCATGGAGTCTTAGAGTAGAGTAAGACATGCAGCCAACATGTCCGTCGAGCGATCCAGGAACAGCCGGTAAGGGCATGCAACTGAGCTCTCCAAACTAGTCCTACACGGACAGGGCTGGGATATGCAAATTGCCTCAATTGCAGGCGAAAACCATGCAAATGAGGTAAATTTGCGATCCAGGAAAACCGAACCTGTCCGAATAGGAGTAGTGTTATTTGCAGAAATGTAGTCAGTTGATAACTGAGTACAGTTCTGCAAATAGCAAAACAGAGTCATGTCAGCTGGAAAAAAAGCATGCATTCACAGGAGGAAGCATGCCAATGGCCAAAAATATGGCCATTGGAAATGGGAAGTGATGCAGATTAAAAATAAAATAATTTTTTTTTATCCCGATCACTGGGGTTTAACTGTAGTGCACCCTAAAAAGCAGAAAATTAATAATTAAGATCCACAAATGTGGATTTTATAGCTAAAATGAATTTACAATGCAAGGGAATGGCAGGCTGAAGACAACATGGCCACCGAGTAGAGGTTGCTAAGGGGAAGCTCAGTCTAAGAGATGTAACTAAGCATTAGAAGGCAATCCTATGTAAATGAGTGTTAGGATAGTGAATTGCAAGTTTACATAGCAAATGAGCACAGTCAGTGGAGTGTAGTAGTAGGATAAGGGGAGTAACATAGTAGAAGATAGGTGACATCACGAGGGGGCTATGTATGAAAGGAGTGAAGCTCATTGGAGCAGAGTAACATGTGTCAGCTTACATTTACATAATAGTGAAAGAGGTGTGTCAACAGGTAGGCCAGGTAAAGTCAAGAAATGGAAGGAGTATGCCGTGGATAACACCAAAGTTTCTTGCTGAGCTTGCATGTGCACGTGTGCACACCAGTAAACCCGATTAAGACAATGTGCACACGTGTAAGCATGTCTACACGCGTGTAGGCTTGGGTAAGCATATGTAAGGCTGTGTAAACAGTTGTAAGCGCGTTTGCACCGGTGTGCGCACGTTTTAACAAGAATAAGCAAGTTTTAGTGGGTGTAAGCATGTGTGCGTGCATGTTAGCTGCTGTGCGCGTGTTTGCGCTTGTGTGTGCGGCGCTCCCCCACTGAGGAAACAGAAAGGAGAAAGGAAGCACACCAAATAGTGGAAGTTACCAGGGAGTACTAACAGAGCTAGCAGGTGAAAACAATCAGAATCAGGCAATTACCCAGGCAGAACACTAGCCCAGCCCAGCCCAGCACTTAAAACTCTGCAAACAACAGTCCATTATGTTTCTCTCAAGAGACACTGCAACACTGCAGTAAGCTAATAGAAGTGAAAACTGAAAAGGCTTCACTGAGACAAAAAATGTTAGGGGCTGCCATTGCTGTTATAAGGCGACATATGCAACATGCTGAGGGTGGTGATAATGCAAATGCTGCTGGACAACCCACAGTGAGGAGATGGAGAAGAGTGTACAGGCCCAGGGTTACCTACCAGGGGCTACATGAGCTGGAGATAGTGGAGCGCTATAGAGTGGACAGAGACCTCTTGCAGCAAATTGTTGAGTTGTGCAGGCCACGCCTCACACACAGAACCAACAGAGGGGAACCCATCACAGTGGAAACTAAGGTATATGTTGGCCTAAGAATATTAGCAACAGGTACCTTCCAGAGATCAACTGGTGATATGATGGGGATATCACAGGCATCAGCATCCAGGGTACTGCACCAGTTCCTGGATGCCATGTCAGCACATGTCGGTGATCATGTATATTTCCCCAATTCCCGTGAGGTATTGGCCAGCAATATGCATCTCTTCCAGCAAATAGCGGAATACCCTGAGGTAGTGGGTGCAATAGACTGCATGCACATATGCATCAAAGCACCAGCCGGTGAGTGGGGTAAGGTCTACTTCAACCGCAAGGGCTTCCCGTCCATCAACTGCCAGGTCATGTGCGATGCCCAGGGCATAATACTGAATGTGTGGGCTGCCTTCCCTGGAAGCTACCATGATTCCCATATCTGGCATCTGATGCAGCTGTACCAGACATTTGCTAAAGGGGGCATCCCACATGGTCACCTAGTGGGGGATGCTGGCTATGCACTGGAGCCGAGGCTGATGACACCCATCAGAAATGCACGCACACCTGAACAGGAATGCCATAATGAGGCACACACACAAACACGAAATGTAATCGAGCGTGTGTTTGGGCTGCTCAAGTCACGGTTCTGGTGCCTGGACACATCTGGTGGAGCCTTGCAGTACTCACCAAATACATGTACCCAAATTGTCATGGTATGTGCTATGCTACATAATATGATCCTGCAAAAACAGCTGCAGCAGGACCAGCATAGGCCGGGCCAATCAGCCCCCCACCATTGCCAAGGCCATCACAGGCAGAGCGTGACTCGGAGGAGTAACAACCTGAGCCTGCCTCAGTAGGCAGAATGAGGCATGCCCAGTATGGTTTGGCCTTGGCAAAGAGGCAATGCATAGCACATACATTGGCTCAGTAGGAACTCTGGAAATGATACCTCTCTCTGACCCGCACATATAGTAAAAGGGATGCCTATGTTGACACTACCTGCTTTCAAACATGTATAGGGAGTGTAGTATGTGCATCCGACATAGGCAGCCCTGCATCAACACCTGAGACATGATTGCCATGTGTTAAGCAATATAAAGCAGTGCTAAACAGCATTTACCATCATGAAGTCAATGTAAACAAAATTGCACACACCAACTACTACAAATGTGGTCAATGTAGAGTAATATTGGCCAATGTCCAGCAATGATGGTTAACATTGAGCAATGTTGGACAAGCTGGGTCTAGGTAGGGTATAGCTGAACAAAAGCCAACATGCTCATATTTGCTCTACTGGCCCCTAAGCAGTCTGGTCTGCTCAGTATGAAAATATAAGCAGCAATGGGCTTTGAACCCAGGACACTGTGCACTATAGTCATAGCACTGAACCACTAAACCATGACAGTAGTGCAGTGGTTAGCCTGTATGAAGAAATGTTGATAAGTCTATGCAAAGTATTTCACGGAAACCCTGCAGGTACAGCATAATCCCTGTTGAGTTATGACACAATGGTGAGTCCTGCAGTAAGAATAGAACCTGACTTTCAACACACGCAGTACAAATGTTAATAATGGACATATATACATACATCAACAAATGTAGTGGACCTCAGACAGCAACATACTGAAAGGTCACATTGGGCATGCTCACACACTTGAATACATGAGACAAATGTCAGGCAACAGAACACTGACAGTCTGCACTGTGCATGCTCACACACTTAGGCCATGTTGGAGTACAGCATTGGGCCACACATAGCAGGCAGTTGCATGTGTTAACCCCGGAACCTCTCACTACACAGCAATCTGCCCTGCGCACACACTTATATGACAACAGACACGTATATAATATAGTGGAACCCTGCCATAAGCAAATATGTTCTGCAGATACCTAAGCAGCTCATATAAAGTGTGAAAGCAAAGATGATAAAAACCTGCAAACGGTATCAGCAATAAACATTGTGCGTCATGAAAATTATCATAGGTTCAGAGGTTGATACTAGGCTATCTGCCCTAGGGCATGTACGAGCATAGTCAGAGTGTGTTTCGCTACTGCAACCCAGTCAAATCAGAGCATTGTGCCTGTGAATAGTAGGTCACACAAGATAGCCCATTTACGTTCAGTGTATTGTGCCTCTGTCTAGCAGGGACCAAGAAGATATACCATGGGTAAACATGCGATCACCCATCCACTTGTCAAGATGTCACCCGTAGGTGGTCAGTGGGTGGCTCTGCCTATGCAAAACCGGGACTACATTCCAGAGTTAGTGGAGGCTTTCTGATAATAATCTGTACCCCCAGCATGTCCTTTTAACATAAGTGCTGAGGTATATATCCCTGGAGTGTTTAGCACCAAGGGAGTCGGATATCCTGAGGTGGAGCATGTCCAGTAAGTCTGGTTCAGATATTGCCTTCAACTACAGGCACACAACACATCTGTGTATGTGGTAAGTGACTGAGTAGAGCTGGAGTTACTGTATTGGAACTGTGCAGGGCATCTGTGTGAGTCCCTACATCTGCTTGAAGAGTAACATTTGTAGCCATTACAGTTGCTGCAGGTGTCAGTTAAGGTACATCCCAAAGGTGGCATAGTAACCAAGCATGGTCGTGAAGAGTATAGGGGCACAAAGACCACACATGATCAACATGTGAAACCATGTGGGATATGGTGGGCTATGTATATGTACTGTCTAACCACTATGCAATAGGATTATCAAAGGCGAGAGTACGAACAGGTCGTGTCCCCAAACCTGAACAACTACTACTGTATGTAATGGATTACAACCTATGTGGTAATGTTTGGGCATCTTGTCATCCTTAAAAGGGATGACTATGCAACTAATGGCATGTAGCCATGGGCCATGGCTCAGGCACCAGTCAACCTATCTCTGTGAGACCCTGTATGAGTATGCATGTGCCAGAAAGACAGCTGATTATGGCACCCAGTTTGCAGTCATCTGTGAACATGGGCAGCCACATCCCTCCTGTGATAGCCTGCACATCACACAAATATATACTGAACAAGAGAGGTCACAGGACTGAGCCTTGTGGGATGCCAGGTGTAACTGGTATATAGTCAGACATGGCACCTGCAACACTGAGCATGTGGGTGCTATCCCTGCTCCAGGTAGCAATCCATTGTGTCAGATATGTGTCGATATTGATGCTGGTGAGCCTATGCATAATTGCTGAGTGGGGTATTGTGTTGAAGGGTTTTGCAAGGTCCAGGCAGGCTGTGTGGACAACCGTCCCAACACTGATGGACCTGGTAACTGTTGAAAGAATATGAACAGGTCCAACAGGCAAGATTTGCCCACAACAATGCTGTAATGTGTAGGACCTAGTGTCTATAGGTTTCCCATGTCTATGTGCATGAGTCCCATTACAATACACTCCATAGCTTTGCAGAACAGGCTAGTTAGTTTTTTTGGCTGATATTGTCTGTGGTCCGTTGTGGCAGTATTCAGTGGAGCGGGAACACTATTGCTGTATGCCATTCCATGGGTACATATCCTGCAGTAACTCTTATGTCGAACAGTGATGTAATGTGAGTGTTATGTCTGTCATGAAGGCTGTGTACGACACAGGCCAGGACACCGTCTGGTCCCATTGATGCTGTGTTGTTCGCTGTGGGGAGGGCAGCACTCACCTGTTTACTCGTGATGTCTGGGAGGTTACACTCTGTTGGTATGGACAATACCACCTTAGGGGGGATGGGGGCGACACATCTGCACTGAACCTATTTGCCAGGATGATGGCAATGTCAGTGGGTTCAGGGTATGTTTAGTCAGTATGCAGTAACACACAGCATATCAGTGAGTGTCCAGCCAGGTACCTGAATCAGCTGAAGAAAGCCTTGTGAGTGTCCGATGTGTCTGGTGCAGTAACACACAGCATATCAGTGAGTGTCCAGCCAGGTACCTGAATCAACTGCAGAAGGCCTTGTGAGTGCCCGACGTGTCTGGTGCAATTGTCCGTTAGAAGTGTGCCTGACATAAATACCCGAGTGATTGTAGCAGTCTGCTATTACAGATCACAGATGCCTTCCCTGTCTGGGATTGTGCTCTATCATGTAGTAGCTTCCTCCATTTGTTGTAAAGTGTATTAACGGCTGGGGTCTACCAGACAGGTCCACTGCCATTGGAAGAGTGAGTCCAGTTGTTATTTTGGATGTAACGATCCATGCGATCCACTAGGTGTCCATAGAATGTGTATGTAAAGGATTCAGCAGTCTGAGCCATACTTACCACTGACCCAGGGTCTCTGATGGATACCACCGTGGTTTGGAGGAGTGTGAAGTTTGCTTTTGGGAAGTTCACCAAGATTACCCAGGATGGGTGTGGGGACGGGATATGGATGTCCAGTGAGATAAAGTATGGTCTGCCCTTACCAATGAGGGGTATATCGCAGGTGTGGAACATAGAGTCCCCATGTCAGTGAGGATCATGTCCAATATGTTGTCCCTTCTTGTGGGTGTGGTGACCAGTTGTGCCATAGCATATGAGTTTAGAAATAGTAGCAACTGTTGGGTGAGGGTGTCGGGGCCTGAGTACTATCCACAGTCAATGTGTGGGTATTTGACATCACCCAATATAATGGTGTTTTGGTAGACCTTCGTATGGTCCAATGTTCCCAGGAAAGCTGAGTGAGGTTGCTGTGTTGGGGAGTGTGGTCTGTAGCAGGCAACAAACCAAAAGGCAGATTTGCACAATGTTAGGTGCATATGTATGGTCCGTGATGCATTGTACAGTGCTACCAACCTGGAGGTATGTGTATCTGTGATGTATATATAGATACTCCCCCTATTTGTGTTGGCCATTCTGCGTTATGTGGTCAGAAAGCATGGTACAAAATACAACCTGGTAGTGCTGGTGTGCATGTGGGAGCCTCAGCCATGTGTCTGTTATTGCACAGATATTGCTATCCTCCATACTGAGGAGATTCCTGAGTGGGTGCAATTTGAGGGTAAGACATCTGGTGTTGAGCAGCATTACCCTCAATGTCTTGTACTCTGTAATGTGTATGGAGGTGGTTCTGTCCTTTGAGCCCTGCTTAAATAGGGCAGTATGGTGGCAGCAAGTGCCCTAGCCAGTATTCAAAAGTCCAAGGGTGACAGGTGCAAACTGTCCATAGGGACGCTACGTGGTGTGTCGAGCATGTCATCCCAGGGTGACAGACACTGTATTCCCTTTGAATAACACCAATATGTTAGCCAACGGTTAAACGTGATCGGTGTGTTGGTATACTGTAACATCATACTTGGTGAGTGCAAGATGCTAGACAAGGTCAGGGTAATACTGGGCTGGGCTACATGATCACAGAGTTCCTCTATGTTCCATGTCATGTGGTCCAGGGAGGAACATCTGAGGTTGTACGCACCAGCATGGACAATGATGGAGCCAGTCCTGGACTTGCTTTGGAGTGACCTGAGTGCATGTGTTATGTGGCAGATCCTGGCACCTGAGAGACAGCTCAAAGTGACTATTCCCCTGTCTGGCCTGTTGAGTGGGATGATAGTGTGTTTGATATTAAGTGTCACCTATAACAAGTGTATCAGGTGTGTTGTTTAGCACAAAGGGCAGTGACTGTGTGGCACACTGACATTGTGAACTGTGTGACATGTGGGCATTGTAGTGGGGTAGCAGTTGTATGTGTGTCTGCTTTGGAGCTCTCTGCTGCTTAGGCAGAGTGTATGTAGAGCCTCCGAATATGTGTATATGTGATAATGTGGTTTGTTTGCTGTCACTATCAGTATATTTGAGACTGATATGTGGTGTGTGTGGTCACCCTCACCACCTGATAGACTATGCCAGTCATGGAGCGAGAGAGTTCAGCGTCCTGTATGTCAATATTGTTGCATCTCCCACATATATGTGAGTGTGATGTGAGGAGGAGAGGGTAGGGTGTCTGTGTACATGAGGCAGATGTGACATTGTGTCATAACCACAATATGCACTAGCTGGACTGGAGAGTACACATGAAACCAACCCCTGGACATGCCAGTGTATTATGATGACATACTCTGTTGCCTGATCACAAAGGATCAGTAGGGTGTTAAGTGTGTAAAAGAGTATAACCGGGATTAGTGCTCAAGTTTGTCGGTGTTCTGTAAAGAGTAGCTGAGAAGGAGTCCAGACTGAGAATCATGACATAAACTTCAACTATGTAATAAATAGTAATGTACACGCATATATGTGCTGAGTCAGGGACAACTGTACCTTACTGACATTGCCGACATTCTGTCAGACAGGCCCATGTATACATACCGACCCCCCACTGACGATAGTCCCTGACATCTTACCAGGAGATATCACGTGTAGAATGGCTGAACATCTCCCCCCAAAGCCAAAAGCATGGCAGCAATGTGATTACATTGTTTCCCAATATGTGTCATGCATGCACTACAGAACAAACAGACCCTGCACCTGAACAGTCTGTTGAGCCTCACCCACTCCACAGGACCTGGAACCGTCAAACGTGTTACAGCAACATATGGCACTCCCCACATGTATGGGTGCAAAACACACCATGAGAAGTATAGTCCAGTAAGCCTATAAAGTCTGATCTGCAAGGCCATGGAGTACATCATGGCAGAAGTCATAAACAGAGCTATTGAAAACCGACAAACACACAACCCTACCAACTGTGGTATGTTCATGTGCAGATCATGGTGCCCAAGCATGCTACACCGTCTGCAAGGCAGCCACCCAGGACATACATCACAGAACAGAACTACACATGTCCTACATAGACTTTGAACAGCTCTTCATCAGCATCACAGACACATGTTGTATCCACAAAACCAATAATCTGTTCATAGATATGTGTTGACATATGAAAGGATGGCAATGTGTCCACAGATAGATCACAGGCCCCTAATGTGTTATGTCAAACACCGAGGGACCCCACAATACCTATGGATATGTGGACATCAAGGGACAGATGACATAACATGTGTCTGTACAAGCTGTTGATACCTGCTGATCTACATGGATCATTCCTGGGATTGCATAAAAATGTCTACACACATTACCATGTCCAGTCTGATGATGTCATCCTCCTACAAATATGCCAGGAGAACCGAACCCACCCAGTAAAGCACATAGCATGCCATGTTAACGCGTATCTCTCTAGTATCATAACGAGTTTGAGCCCTACAAACGCCAAGTGTGTGTGTGCATGTGTGGGGTGTGTGTATGTGTGTGATTTCCTTTGAGAGGAGTAGCCTTTTTGGAGACTGGGAAAACACTTTAAAAGAGGTACATCCCTCTTTGGAAAGTCTGATGATATCAGCATCCTACAAATATGCAAGGAGAACAGAAACCACCCAGTAATGCATATAGCGCGCCATGTTAATGCGTATCTCTGTAATATCATAACATAGTCAGGTAGGAGTTTGAGTCCTGCAAACGTGTGTGTGTGGTAGGGGGTGCGTGTGTGTGTGATTCCCTTTGAGAGGAGTAGCCTTTTTGGAGACTGGGAAAACAAATTAAAAGAGGTACATCCCTCTTTGGAAAGTCTGATGATGTCAGCATCCTACAAATATTCAAGGAGAACAAAAAGCACCCAATATTGCATATACCGTGCTGTGTTAATGCGTATCTCTCTAGTATCATAACATAGTTAGGTAGGGGTTTGAGTCCTGCAAATGCTGAGTGTGTGTGTGTGTGTGTGTGTGTGTGTGTGTGTGTGTGTGTGCCACAGATGGTCAATGCAGTGTGGGTTTTGCTTTTACTACGGTATGACATATGTTTCAAACAGTATGTGCATTGCACACATTGGGTATTTGCGTGTCAAATAAACTTGTGTACATGTGACCTCAATCAGTACATAGGTGTGAAGCCTGCATACTACATTAATACATTTGTAACCTTCGACAGATTGTGCCGCTGCTTCTCAGATCATAGGTCTCATATGTATATATGCATCAAGCGCGGCCAATGTAGTGATCGATGGCCAAGGACATCTCTGCCACACACAGCCATGACACGTACTATAGAGTACTGTGAGTGAGGGTAATTGCCGGGGTGTATGTCAGACATGTTCATACACAACAATGACTGGCAATAATGGAGAGTCATTATAGGTGTGCACCAGCCCTGTGGATATGCATGCAGGCCCCTAATGTGTTATGTCAAACACCGAGGGACCCCACAATACCTATGGATATGTGGACATCAAGGGACAGATGACATAACATGTGTCTGTCTGTACACAGTGGTACCCAACATACATGTTCAGGGCTACCACCTATGTGGTACTGTCGAGATAGTATGTATAGTAAATGTGGATGACTATGCCATAGACGGCGTACTGCTATACAGCATGTATTGGACAACAGGTATCTGTCTGTATGATACTCTTGTGTAAGATATGCATCCCATCCGGGGAATGCAGTGTAGTCCAATGCATGCATTTCCAGATGTGGATGGACATATCCCTAGTGTGTTTGCATGTACCTAAGAGGGCTATATGCCACACAGGTGTGGTCCCAGGAACGTGTGGTGGTCAATACCACTGGTTACTGTTATAGTATAGTACTGAAAGGATTCAACTGTTACTGAGTTCCCTACAACTGTGAGTCATTTGTCAGGACATCATCTAATGACTGGTTATTGTCATGCTGTTGAGGTGGTGTATACTACCAGACTGCAGACCATTGACAGATATCAACGATATCACCCACAGCATAGTGCCAAACCATGTCATACACACATGTGTACCCATGTTAGTACATATCTGTAGTAGAATGCAAACTGGCCATTGAAAGATACCATGAGATGTTAGCAATGTGTAGAACAATGTCGCACATCCCACGTGTCCACTATGCACGTACATGCAGACAGTGCGCACACACCATGTTCACAGATGTACACCCGCTAATTTGTAATGCACACATCACACACATACTGTCCACTCACTAACACATGCTGGCAACACTGTACACTTCAACCAAGTGGCACATGGGTGGACAATACATACTCAGACCTAACACTGGTGTAAACAATGCTACAATGACTATCAGAGCTGTGATGCATAATGCCTGCTCAGATATACCTACAAGGATATCAGTACACTTTCCTGTTAGCAACTTGTTACTATTGCTACACTGCTATAATGTCACCCTGTGCGTCAGAACCATGTTAGCCTATTCCTGCATCAATGTGACAGATGACAGGAGGTGGCACAGGTGTCATCATATGCACAGGGTGTGTTGTAGGTTTGCCAGAGCCCGACATTGACCCATCCAATTGGCATGTCTGTGTGTGTGTGTGTGTGTGTGTGTGTGTGTGTGTGTGTGTGTGTGTGTGTGTGTGTGAGATGGACAACAGCACTGCATGGGCCAATGTTGATGTAATGTGTGTGTGTATGTGTGAGCCCCAGTTGTATGGTAAATGTGTGCGTGTGTCTGCATGCACACAACTCCATCATGTGGCTGCCATATACGGGCGGTTGTGGGACAGCCACAGACTGTACCTGCTAGACCGTACAGATCACTGTCTCCGGCCATGGACACAGTACCTGTGCCTAGCAGGGGTGCTACGGGCAATATCGGGTACCAACCCTGACTGGGTGCTATCATCAGAGGCAGAGGTATGATAACTGGACCGATGTCCCTGCTGGGACTGGCCAGCACCACGTGCACTTGGTCTAGTAGGACGGTCAATGGACAGGCCAGCACCAGCATTGCTGGGGCTGGTACTGCCACTACGGGAGTGGCTGTGATCCGTGGTCCATCCAAGATGACTGCCAGCTGATGCTGTTGCTGGCATGTGTCTGTGACGGCTTCTCATCCATTCTGCATGGTCCTGTTTCATGGCTAACACATTGTGGAGGACATCTAATGTCTCCCTCCAATGGCTATCAATGACCTTGGTGTAATTCCGGATGGCACCGGCAAGGTCACAGTTGCTGTCATTGATAGCAGTGCAATGGGCCCTCTGTGCCCTTAGTCCCTGTCAGGTGTACCGTTCCATATGTGCCTGTACCTGCATTACAGCCCGGAACATACTGGAGGTTGTAATACCTCCGGGGGCACGTCTGCTAAGGGTAATACGACTAGTGGTGCTCCCCCAAGAACCCCTGGACATACGCCTATGTGGTACCATTCCGATAATCCAGCTATGGCTGCTGTGAGGGGATGCATGTGCCATAGGTACCACACTCTCCTGGTCAATGCCAACTGTATGCTGTCCCTCAGCTACAGCCATTGGTGATGAGGGATGTATTGGCAGTATGAGTGTGCACATAGATGAGGTTGACCGCTGTGTGCTGACGATTGGTGGACCAATGACAGACCCTGTCAGACCTTCCTGTGCCACAATACATGTCTCATCATCTCCACTATTAGTGGTGGTGACATCAGGTTCCCTGCTGCATTCAGCCACCCCTAACTCAGCACCTGTGGAAGGAAGACAGGAAACACACTTTACAATCTGTACATGATGTTAGCACACCTGCACACATGCACACATGAACACATGCACACATGAACATACGCACACATGCACACATGCGCACATGAACACATGACCACATGCACACATGAACACATGCACAGACATACACAGCTCACCACAGCACACACACACACACACACACACACACACACACACACACACACACACACACACACACACACACCAGCAATCCAACACATACACAATAGTGGGTGATGGTGGGTGACAATATCACAAGGCAAACAGTCACGCCGTGTCAGCATGCAGAGCATGTGTTGCTCAACACCATGCAGCGCAAGTGTAGACAGCCCTATCTAATGACATTATACATGGCTTTGATGCATGTGTGTAGTTGTTCAGTGATTGGCTACACCCTGGAACACAATGTGTACATGGACACAACATTGCTGTGCAAGTATTATCTGCTCAGCAATGTCATGTGCACCATCACTCAATGGTATACATACCATGGCTGCATGTGTTATCTGTGTGACACATAGATTGCCATGTCTGATGACAGTGTCTGTGTCCATAGCACATAATAGTGGGCACATGTATAGCAAATGCATGCAATGTACAAACATGGGATGAGTGGTGCATGCATGTAGATGTGAAGGAATCCCAACGCACAACATGGACATTGTACAGTGGTTATGGTGAGTGTGGGACATATTGCCGATATGTCGGTGCCAGCCATGACATGGCATGCTACACGACTGCAACATTAAACACCACACATACCCAATGTGTGTTATGTGAGCTATACTCCCAATAGCATTCCAGGATATATATGTGACTCTTGGTACAGATGGCGACTGTTGTAAAAATGTGTATACTAGCATTTGTATGCACACACACATGTTATGCATGGTGTTTATAGGTGCATATGTTTGCACACACAGAACAATGAGGTGCACAGCAATGACTGCTATGTGTAGTACTGTGGTCACTGTAACCAGATGGGGTGTAGTACCATGTGCCATCATCATCATCATGCATCTTGTGGTCACTTACGGCTACTACTGTGTGACAGACCACTGCTTAGCATGCTGTACCTGAACTGCAGTGTTGTGGATACATTCACTATTACACAGCCACTTTGTACATGGGTGTATGAGGTGCCCAGTAGGGAGCATTGCCTAACATGACTGTGTTATGTGTTGAAGAGTGTTGCACAGCCCCATGATAGGCCCCTACCTCTGAGGTACATCATGTGCATGTGGATGACATGTGGGATACTGAATTGTGACCTTACAGCAGGAGTGTAGTTACGACATATGTAGCATGACTTTGTGTACTGCATGTGATAAATGTGTTACGCTGTGTACAGGTGTTGCAACTATGCCTATCCAATGTGCAGTACGGGGTTGCCACAACTGTGTGTCATGCTCTGTGTATTGCATGTCATTGAGGCAGCTACCGACATTACTGAGCTGTGCAATGTCTCACAGAAAACATGCATGGCATGCATTATGCGTAGGTGTGTTACGTGCACATGGCCTACACTTCAACTATGACATGCATATTTCATTACCAACATTGCAGGTATAGCACACTCATCAGCATGGATTGGCTGCCCTGCCGTCACACCAGAGGGACCTATGAAAATATGAGAGGGTTCATCAGTGGCCACAACTGTGGCATTGTTACAGTGGGTATGCTAAACTGCAGTACAACAACAGTCAACAGTCACAGGTGTAGGGATATTATTCAAACTATCTGTATTGCACAACACTAGGCAGTAGAACTGCTAAACACACAGTACACATCTCATGTACACATAATCTAACAATACAGTTAATTGTAGTCTACAGATAGGGCATGTTACCTGCTTGCTCCAGGTGGATGTGCTGGGTGGCTCCGGCCTCCATTACAACACATGTCAGAGGTTGATGTAGCTGTTGTCCAGGAGCCACCACACTTAGGAGCAGCTCCTCTGCTCTGCTGAGGGGGGGGGGTGAATGGCCACCCCACCACCTGTGGCAAGCTGCTGTCTTTGGATATCAGACGCACGCTGTCGGACTTGTCTAATTAAATCACTGCAGTGATGGCGTACCTGCTCATATGTCCAGTTATGCATGCCCATGTCATTTACCCGATGAACAAGTTCCTGCCACAGTGCAGTCCGCTCCTGCTGGCTGCTTCTGGAGAAGAGCATTGTGTACCGCTGCAATAGGCTGTCGAGTATCACTTCTTCCTCATCTGCTGTGTATGCTGGGTTGCGTTGGTGGGCCATCTAGCTGAAAAAATATGAACAATATGTGTGAGAGTGTCCTGTGGCACACTTTACACCTTTACCCACAGATATCACTTTACTGACATATATACCATCCTATTGTCTGTCAGAGGTTACACACATTCGATACCACTTATTGGTTCTCAGGCCACAACTAACTAACACTGCCTGGCAGACTCTATATATCACACCACTATACAACAGTACCCGACAGACTGTTTGTTACACATTGCACAACCTCAAGACAGGGCTGTATATCACACCAATGCACGGACAGAGACGTCATCCATTCCAATGGATGTAAAGTACAGGTACAGTAGTACCAATCAACCACCCTAGTCATTGATGCCATAGCCCTGCCTAACAGATGTGTCCAGTTGTTACTATAGGTGGCATACTGCTGTAACAGACTATATATGTTGCTGGATACACACGTTTACCCTGTAACACACATATGATTGCAGCCATTGTACAGGCATAATCACACACACATCAGGCAAACATACAATGCACCACTGTATGCCAACACAGATGAGCATTACCTGTGTACCATACGGTACTGTGTGCCACTACTTACACACCCTTATGCCTGCATTCTGTCCTCTGTGCAGACTACAGGAAACACACATGACAGTGTTTCCAAGCAATGTGAACACACACCATACTGTGCTGTTTAGGCCTACAGCTTCAGGTAGTACTACAGTTCATATTGGTGATGGATTCACCAGCAGTACCACTCACTAAGCATACATGTATTGCTTTAGCCTACAATGAGACACCACATTCATCAATGGAGAACTATGTCACATCATATGCCGTACTACTATGTCTGTCTAACAGTACATTATACATCAGTTGCTGTCCTCACAGCTAGGATAGGCACTACCATGTCAGATACAACATTACACTAAGCTATCACACCTTTACAGACCTTGCACACATTCAGCGTTACACTTATTCAACCTCACATAGCAGCTATTGCATTAAGTACATGTGTGAGTGCATAGTGTCATAGGTAGGTAATATGCTATTGGCCCTAGGGCCTACAGCAGCTTAGCCATATGCCACCCTGGCCTTTGACACACATGTACTTTGATTTCACTTGCCCCTACCAACCTGAACCACAGAGGTGTTTCCTGGGGTGTATTACCAATCTCCCACACAATCATCAGGGGTATTTATAACAACTGCTAAGGAGAAGCCTTGTTTGCTATTGCTATGTGGTCTATTCTGGTGTATGGCATATCTCTGAGATGGGAACCTATCCCTCCAGCATGTGCTGTTTAGTAAGCTGACCAGGTTTAGGGCCCTAGAGCGTGTATCCTGGACGGATTGTGATATGTTGCCATGGTGGTTGTCACCCAGCTATGGGTGTGACATACCTCTGTATGTCCGGCAGAGGTCACCTCTGTGAGGCCAGTATGCAATACAGTGTAGTTGTGGTTTTGTGAGTCAGTCTGCATAGGGCATCTGTTTGTGGCCAGTATTACCCTCTGGGAGGTCTGTCTGTGGCCTGTTCACCTGGTGTAGTTGTCATGTGAAGTACATACCACACAGGGCATTCTGATGAGTAGAGGAGAACTCTACCCTATACTTCCATAGATGACACACCTGTTGTCATGACACATACCACACAGACAGATTGCAGGTGTAGTGTGGCACTGTCTTCATCAAAGAGGAGGCTACTGTCCACCTGTGTCCCATGTTCCCTTATCACACCTTCACTGTTAGGTAGATCTCTACCTATGTGGCTGTAAATGGGTACACTGTTTTGGGAAGGTGGAATGGCATTGCAGTATCAACACTTGTCTACAGTCCATGCCTTGGTCACCACACACCTGTTGCGGTACATATGACCCGGTGTCTCTCTCTCTCTCTCTCTCTCACTCTATATGTGTATATATATATATATATATATATATATATATATATATATATATATATATATATATATAAATGTATATAGATAGATATTATATATGCATATCTATACACATACATGTACACATCCATTGCTGTACACATGGATGCACATATAGGCACATGTACAGTCCACCTTTCATGGTGGTGATATCACTTATGTGACAATTGTGGGATGTACAGGTATGTGATTAAATTGCACAGTGTTGTACAGAATGCATGTGGGTGTCTTCGGCCCTTGTAGCATTAGCAGGCCTCACTGGCTGTAACACAGCAGATTTGATAAATCTGTCCCACAGCATTTAACCACCACATGACATATATCAACACTACCATAGCTGGCCTTAGGCATAGGCCAACTGGGCGGCCGCCTAGGGCACCGCTCTAGCAGGGGTGCTTTTCCACTATTTATGTGGTGTAGTACGACAAGGATGGGGGCACCAGGAAGTGTGGTAGGGGATGCCGTGGAGCCCTTTTGCCTAGTGCATCAGTTGACCTAAGGCTGCTCCTGTGCACTGCATGCTGTTTTCTAAGCCACACACTACGACCTACATGGATATATGCACATATCAACCTTCACTGACAGATATTTGTCCACCCTTCACTAACAGTTGCAGTATGTCCCTTACCCTATGCTCATGTGCAGATACAGATAGATACATACTGCTGCCACACATGGATGATTTGCAGAGTGTAGAGTACTCTTCAGGAACATCTACAACATGCCAACACATACATGTGAGTTACATACCTTACCTTCGTATTTCTCTGCTCCGTGTGTTACGGTTTTGTAGTTTTTTTTTATTATTGGTGGTTTGTTTTGGGTTTTCACCCTCTATTTAATGATCTGTCTCAGTTTTTCACTCTGTTCTGTCTCTGTCTCATTCTGTGTCTGTGTCCGTGTCTCTCTCTCTCTCTCACTCTCTATCTCACAGCACCTGCAATGATATAATTGCATGTGTGGACTGCAGGTACAGCCTGCTTTTCTAGGTATCTGCACTTGTGCATGTGACAGCCTCTGCACCAATTGCAGCCCAACATTCAGTAATTGCATGCAGCCTGCTGTTTGGTGATTGCATTACTCACTGTGATTGCAGCCCACTGCTATAAAATGCTAGGTTAGGTAGGAGTAGCCCTTTCAGATTTTCAAGGTGGGGCCCAAGCTTGTTTGCTCTGGACACCGTTGTGTCAGTCTGAAGGTTGGTATATGTCTCTTATCTGATGCTAGGGTTGTAGCCAGTTATATGCATGTTGTACTCAAACCTGAATGTTGCTGCTTCCAGTACACACATCTCAGAGTAGACGTACGCACCCCTCCAAATGCTAACACAGGATACATGGGAGTATGTACTTTTTTCTCACTTACACAATTAACTGCCATACAAATGTGTTTATTGCACTGTATTCCTGTGGCCAGTATTTATCCTGGTCTGATACTGTGTGGTGTTTGTAAGGTGCTACTGTAACATTATTCCCTGCTAGAATGGCTGGTTCTCCTTTCACATTCATGTCATGCAATTCCACAACCACTGCTGGTAAAGACCCAAAGAAAAGGATTTGTGTTATACCATTCCTAATTTCCATTTACATTCCCTCATTGTAATGCATGATATATTTATTTCAGAACCAAGTTATTTGTATATCTGCTGTGGCTTAGTGGTAATTCATGCAGTCGATTGTGTCAGTGGTCTGGGGTTTGAGACTGGCAGACATTTTTTTCTTTTGCTGCTCAGCAGAACAAGAGCCCTGCCATAGAGTGACTAAGGCACTTTTAAGCAGTTGTAAGTGGGTTTGCATGGGTTTGCGCGATGCTTAGCAATACTTAGCTAAGCGTACACATGCGCACACTCGCTTAATCCCGCTTACTACTGCTTAAAAGTGCTTACTCCTGCTAACCCCCGCGCTAATTTCTTTTAAAGAAAAGAAAATGGGGAGATAGGAAAGTGGTGAAAAAGGGGGCACAAAGAGGGACAGAAAGTAGGTAAACAAGCTCAGGATGTGCAGGACGGGTGCAGGGAAGGTCCATAGCTGCCCATTTCTTTAACAGCAACAGCTGTCCATATGCAATGAATTTGGAGTGAAATTTGAAACCTTCCACCCCTGGGAGAGGGGTGAGGACAACAAAGTATGTTGTACTGCCAATTCTAATTATCAGCTTATATGTCCAATGGACATGTGTGAGAAATGGGCAGCTCTGTATGGGGCATAATTTATTTGTGGGTACAGATTGCCCTTTTTTTTTTTTTCAGGTGAGAGTGGGAAGTGAGGTAGAGGAAGTAGGTATGTCCGGAGAGGTAGGTTAGGAATTTAAACATACAAGACAGACAAGACACATACAGGGGCGGTGTATGACACATGGGTGGGTGAACACAATTGACAGGGTCGGATGTTTGGAATTCACAGGCCCATGAACCCACAGATGGTAACAGTGGAACTGAGATCCCCACCCATGGGCAGTCACCACTGAACCTTCACAGCCCCGAGGGTGGCTGTGCTGGGGGCTGTGTAGGATGGGCAGGCTCACCCGTAAGACATGCCACTCTCACCTCGAGCTGGCGTAGGGCATCAGCGACTGAACGCTGGATCACCCTACGCACCACAACTCGGACCCTTCAAAGGGTGACAGGTGGCCCTTCTCTGCCCACGCTTGCATGGGGGGGTGAGCCCCATCCCCTGCAGTGCTTGCACGTAAAGGTGGCACACGACCAATGGAGGAGGGGAGCCTGGACTGGGCACCGGACCTGCTGGTGCCAGGTGCACTCGCCAGCTGAGGAGGAACAGGTGGGTCCACTGGGACCGGCATTCCCATACGTTCTGTGATTAGGTGTGTTTAATTACAACATAAGCAAAACAGCATTCCAGATTAGTTGTAACAGCATGCAGTAATATTCCCATTAACCCAACACACCAAGGTTACAACAGTTGAACAGCAAGCATAACACATGCATATATTGAACCACAGTGGATATTCCAACAGCATGCAGGGATGTTTGGTAGCAACAGGCCACCATGATTGTAGTGTTTAAACAGGGCACATGCATCAACATGAATGCAAATATTTACAGAACAATAGGACATATGTCCCAACAAATATTTAAGATTACACATACCCACTGAGGTGTGGAATTGCATGGTTTATGCACATACAGTAGGGTGTAGAAAAAACCTCAGTTAACATATTATAATTACCTTTTTGTCTACTCTACATTCCTAGTGACTGCAAGTGTATATCGCCTACCTGTATTATTACACTTGCCACCAAACATTAGGTTGTGTAATGGGTTTGGCTAGTTCAATATATGCCTGACCTATATCTGACATAATAACTGTCCAGGATAAAGATGTTACTGCTAAATATTTCTTGATTGCATTTATATTTCTTTATCTACATGTCTGGGATGTTTTCACATGACATTTTCAGTTCGATTTGTACAGAACCCTGCATTTCTTGACACACACTCACATTTCTGTGGAAAAATAACATGCTACACATGTGCCAAATTTACTTATCCATGCCAGCCAGTAACTGACTGTTGTGGACTGTATATATGTTTGACAGCTACTAGCACTTCCATCACCCACTTTATATGGGACTGCAGAACTCTGGGTTGCCAGCACCTTTTCAAACAGTACTGTTTGTATAATGCAAGGGTACAACAACATTTCAAACTCTGTGACACAGACACACTCCAGGTTTTAGACCTTTATTAATGACATTACACACTTTTCCATAGGCTCACACCTTTATTTGTTTTAACGATGTATATGGCAGACATGTTCAAGACATATTATACCTTTATTAATGGGTTAGAACACTCTTTTTTCAGGCTCACTCACTTATTTTATATGGCAGTGCCTGCAGAGATATTTTTCCAGACATATGTTACTTTTCTTAATGGGTTATTACACTCTTTTTTCTGCCTTTCTGGCGTTTTTATCTGACAGTACATGCAGAGGACTTATTCAGGCAATTTTATGGCTGTATTATTGGACTACAACACTTTCTTTCATGCTCTCTCCCATATTTTATATAACAATACATGCAGAATAATCACTAACCTGCCTGGTGGTGCAGCCTTAGCAGCCTATCAGCATAGGCTTGCTGATTCGCTGCACGGTCACCTGCAGCTGTAAAGTAAATGAAGGGATATTGAGACATACCTATCCATTATACATACTTCATTATCAATTCTTACATACTGCATTCCATGGCTACATACTCAGTTGTGGGGCATCCCACATCACACAGGCCTCCTGTATCCATTGGTTCAGGTGGTCCTGCTATCGTCTCTTCAGGTCTGCATGGTGGTGACGGACCTGCTCACCAGTCCAAGAAATGCCTGTGGCACTGGTGAGGTCACGAGCTAATCGGTTCCATGCCCCTGCCTTGTACGCCATCCCTTGGAACTGGCCCTGCAGGATACTTGACTCATGATGGTGGACAAGGAGCCAAACCATGTATTTCGACTCCTCGATGCCCCACCGTTGAGCTCAGAAGCGTGTTTCCTCTCCGACACCAGACATTCTAACTGTAGATGTGAGCTACAATCAGTTATGGTGTGTATTCCCACCTGTGGGGCTTAAATATGCTGCATTTCCTGCACTTTTTTGTGATTGGCCATTTTGTAAAATTCTCGGCTGACTGCAGACCTGCTTAGTAATGGTTAAACTACCATTAGTAAGTATATGAATGTTAACTGTGGCTGTTTCCCCATGTTGGCATGCCTTAGTGGTTCTGTACTTTGCTTCTGAAGCACAGAGTCCTGGGTTCGAATCTTGTCATTCATTTTATTTTCATACTGTCCAGACAGGCTAGGGGGTGTGGCTGCATTTAAGCAACTTTGCTCTACATTACTCCTCGGTGCCCTACGGTGACCTGGATGGCTCGGTGCATACGTCCAAGCAAACACATTGCGCTGGGTAAAACGCTGTTAAACTATGGGCAACTCTATTGCGCTGGGTAAAGCACTGTTAAACTATGGGCAACTCTATTGCACTGGGTAAACTGCTGTTTAGCTATTGGCAACTCTATTGCGCTGGGTAAAGCGCTATTGAACTATGGGCAACTCGATTGCGCTGGGTGAAGTGCTGCTTAACTGCAGGCAATTTTATATTGGGATCCTTTAAAATATTTATTTTATTCACTGATACATTGGCCATTTTACTGCTTTTTAGTTATGTTTAAACATATATATTAGGTATTATTCCATATACTGATTTAAAAAATAAATACAAAAGGGAGTGGTGGGACTTGAACCATGAATGCCTCATCTTTGTGCGAACTCTCTGCCATTATGTTATTGGGTGTGATTTGCATAAACATTCCTTCTTATGCTCTTCCATGTCAGAATTGCTAACTGTAGCTAAGCAATGGACACACCCTCGCGCACACGCAGAAATACGGGCAGCTATTTTGGGAATTTAAAAAAAAATTTAATGTTATGCATTTTAGAACTGTGATGGGGTTTACAATATCAGACAGTGAGGTGTTGGGTGCAGGGACATTTGAGTGGACTCACTCTTGTTTATATGCTTTTATTTTCAACACTTGCAGGGGCCTGGACATTTAGACTGCTCGGCAGTCAGACACGCCCCCTGCTTTCTTACACGGCCCATGTAAGACTTACGGTTGAGTCAGCGTGCCCTCATGCATATTCATGGCATGCTGAAATCATACCATTCAACTGCAGCCTCCGAGTAAGACTTATTAAGTCTTACACGGAGCATTCGTGAATCCGGGGGTTTATTTATTTATTTTATTTATTTGACATTTGTTTACCAGGGTGGTCTGACTGGGTCTACAGAACCCATTTTCAGCAGAGACCCGGGGAGAAAAGCTCCACATACAGTACAATACAAATACAGTATAATCCAATACAATAAAGATCACATTAGAAATACTATACAAAAATAAGTTGAAAGAACAAACTGCTACAAGATGTTGAAATATATTATTACACATCTAGATAATTCTATACAGTTAAAACACTACAGACAATAATAGTTACTCTCACCATACATGATGTAGACATTGTCCAAAAAGTAGTACATAGGTAGTGCAATGTGTGACATTGACTGTAACAGTACAAGCAAAATAGAATGTTAGTTTCAGTTAGGTAAATAGCAGCTAGAAAGTTAGTGATGCAGATAGATAGTGAGAGAGTTAAGAAGAATAGAAGCAATGAAGCCTGAGCAATAGCTTATGGATATGGTATAGAAACAGAGAAGGAGTTAGTAGAGCTTTAGGATACTTACAGTCTGTGAGGGATTGAAATGTGACAGAAGAGGAAGACCTGAGCACTAGGCAGGCTTTATGCAGGAGCAGAGACATGTAGTTTTGAGATGATTTTTTTAAATAGGCTTTGAAATGGGTTAGTGCTGGCATAGACCTGGTAACTAGAGGTAGTGAAGTCCAAAGTATAGAGACAGAGTATGAATACAGAGAGTGACCAGGTTTTCTTGTGGGTTTTGAGATAGCTAAGAGATTTTTGTCTTCTGATCATAGAGATTGATTTGGTGTGTAAGGTGTGACTAGACTGGTTAGTACAGGGCAGGCAGTAGGCTTGGAAATAAGGTTGTGTAAGATGGATTGATGTTATAGTTGGAATTTACTTTTTCCATTTATGTGGGGTATGTTTCAAAACTTTGCAAGTAGTGGAGAGTTCAAAGAAGAATCACGGGAAATATAAAAGGTATAGAAAGAGAATTAGTAAATTACATATAACAGGAGGAGCAAGTAAGATGGAAAAGGACATGACGAGTGGAAGGGCAGGCAAAAAAACAGAGCAGGTATAAGTCAACCTGCCAGCAAAGGTCAACAGTCAAGCCTTCACAAAAAGTACAGTGGCACATATGATAGATTACTTTCAGAGCGAATCTTACATTCATGTTATATAAGGTGCTGAAGGTATCGAGGTCTACATGAGTTGAAATTAAGTGGGTTGCATATATGAATAAGGGGAGAAGACCTGCACTGGCAATTGTAGCTTTATACATGGGTGATAAAAGTCATTGAGACAATACACTATTTCTAGATTTAAATGAGTCTACATGAAAGCACAGGTGATTTGCTTAGAGAATGACACCACATCCTTTAGTAGAAATCCCAGTTATTTAAAAAAATCATATGTAGTGTGGGATTTCCAGACAAGAGACTGATAGTCAGTGAGGCATATCAAGATTGCAAAATTGCTTGGTACCACAAGAAAATCTGCTTTTCTGTATGCAAGAGGAAAACTGAAGTGTAAGTATTCTACAGTGAGGAAGGGGGGGGGGGCAAATCTTAGCAAAGTAACATCATGTATCAGAAATCCACTGTACCCTTCATCGTTGCCAAAAATCTATTCTACAGCTCTTTTATTCTAACCAAAATATGCATTGCATCACACAGACACATCTGCTGCTTGTGTCACTTCTCCACATCTCAGACTCAGGTATCATCACAGTCTACCCTTCTGGCGGTCTTATTTATACAAGTCTCTGTAACAGTACTGTATGCAAATGATATATTCTGCATTGGGGCTTTTATTAATTGCATCACATCCTTCATTGTTCCTTTCATTTTTTCTGGTTCTCGTTAATCCCCTTTGTTCTTCATTTTCTCCACCACTTCTCTCTACAAATACTCCCCAGTGGCATTTATATCACATGAGCAAAAGATCATTCACAGAGTATAGTTCAGTCAAGTGGCTGACAAACAAGGGAAAAATCAAACATGCTGTATTTTATTAAACAATCTTCCAACACTCATGTTTATAAAGAGTATAGTCACTTCGTTCTTTCTACTCTCAAACATGAACTTCCCAAGTATTAGGAAAGAATGAACAATACCCCTATAATAGGGTTCATTAATTTACAGATCTACCTTTCAGGAGGTATGACCAGTTAATAATACATTTTCGTTCATATTATCTGACAATTTTTAATTTCATCAGGTGTGCCCATTTATAGTCAGTTGTATTAAAAACGGGACATAATTGTTAGCCAAATGTTGACAAAATTTAAGAGGTAAGTGACAGAAGAAGTTTTCCACATATAAAGTTATGGGAATGTTCATTCTATGGACATTGCAGTATGTGCAAGAAAGTATGCAAAAAAAGTATTTTATCACCCTTAACGGCAGAAGCCAGTAATGTAGCAAGGGTGTGGTGAAGGGAAACCACTCCAAGTGTAAGGAGTGTGATCAAAAATTCTCTTTTATGTACCAAATGCTGGTACAGAAAGGCACTTTAGTGGTTGTATAGCTTTATTGTTTTGTATTTGTGTAGAATCTATAGAAATCTGGTACCAACTGACTTTGTTCAGTATGCCAAAGTTCATTTTTTTCTCTTCACTCAAAGAACAGAGGTGGGTGTTTATGTGGATAGACTGCAAGGAAGCAGATGATCTTTAAGAACTAAGGAGTGAGGAGGTATTTTTTTCTGGCTCAAGTTTTAGTTGTATAAGTGTGTTCTGCCTTGGGCATTTATGTATGCATTCATTTCACTCTAAAAATTCCATTAAATGGATCCTTTTTAACAAGGTTTTCTGCATAGAAAAAAAATGACTGCATATTTATTTGATGTTTTGTGGTTTTACTCTACATTTGGAGAAATTTTATATCACTTTTTTCACTTGCTATTTATTAAAGGCATGCTTTTGAGGTGGCTTCTATATGGGTGAGACAATCTGCCACTTTCAACAGTGTATTTCTATGCAGATCAATGATTGCGATGTGAAAAGTTATGCAGTGCTTTATATAAACACATGGTTGTTCATTAAGATGCTTACTTTATTTTCACAGGCATTGATACCATTACCAGTAAAAATCTAGGTAGAAGTGATAAGAACAACACTTTGGGCAAAAAAGAAAAAGTGTGGATTGGAAACTTGAATGCATTATATTTCACTGGACCGAATGAAATTTTATAGACAGATTTTGTTTTAGTTTTAGGTCATAATATATTTAACCATTAGAAGACAACAGATATGAGTCATTGGATAAATAAATCAGTATTACAGAAGCATTTATTAGTTTTTTATTTATTTTTATCAAATTAACTACATTGAAACATTTGGTAATATAAATTTAGGCTACTCTGAGAAAACAAATTAGATAAGAAAGGAAAATGTGCATTGTAAATTTAATGGTATTGTAGTCCCATAGACTGATTCAGGAATTATTCACTGTTATAAATAAATGGACACAGAAAGTTTTGTCTCAGTTTTTTTTTTCATGTATTTCAAAGCAAACAGAAAAATAAATAGTTGAGAGACTTGGGTACTCTTGTCAAGTTGATTCATTCTTGTCAGTGAAGAAGCTGCAACAAAAGTGCACCCCACTTCTCTTTCACCTTATCAGTCCTGTAATGCTTCTGCTGGATGAAACACAAATGTTCAATAACAGTTATGAATTTCTCATTCAGCAACAGGCACAGACTGTGGTGCTGTGATTTTGTAACATTTTGGATTGTTGGACATTCAGAGGAAGTTGAATAGTGCATGTACCAAAAGAAGACAGTCATATCTACAAAGGTGAAAACAGTTCTTAGAGCATGTCACTTCAGTCCTAAAAGACCTACCATGATCATAGTTACCCACACAAAACTAGGAAGTAAATAAAACTTCAATACTGCTTGAATGGTGACAGAATACTCCTTCTCTAGTACCTTTGTTAAATTCATGATGTATTTTTGGGGAATATAGGACAAGGCCAGTTGCTCCTAAGGTGAATCTGGGACTATAGCCATACTGGGCCTAGATGTGAAAAGTAACTACCACCACAGAAAATGGAGTACATGAAAGTTTCAGCATTTTAAACTGAGCAATAACAGACATTTAAATGTCACAATTATTTGTTTCACCGGACATATGAACTCACATTTGGCATTCTTTTTAGTGTCCACTAACAAACATGTCATTGGTAGTCTCCAGTTTATTTCATAGTAATGGCAATATGCTATGGGAGAATTTCCTATACTGCACACATCTGGCAGGTAAATGTATTGAATACTTTTGCACCAAACATCATCCAAATGTGAGCTGTATCAGAATCTTACAGGTTTGTAATTATGGTCAATGATAGCACAACCATGTCACAGAACTTATACTCCTGTAATCTGTACATGACCTATCTACTGTGTAGTGGGAACATTTGTGGATGGTTCTCCTTCAAAGCCAGGACGATATTTCAGAAGGTCTTCTGATCCTTGTAGTGGCACAGGCCTATGATCTCACAAAGATTCCTTCTAAAGGACAGGCATTGTAATATCTACTCATTGTGGTGGGATATGCCTGGCCCTGTTACATGAATTTCAGGAGTTTGTATCCATTTTGTTTCTATATATTTATTTATTTATTCATTATGTCATAGGATTTGTTCAATGCTTCCTACTTCTTGCATACACTTAGTTTAATCATTCCTCTTATGATATGACAGCCAATCCCAATGCAAGCTAAAATTACTCTGGTTTGTATGGTTCCTGTCTGGTTAACCTTCTAATTTTTTTGACATGTGAAAGTTAGGTGTTAGGAAGCAGGCCAGCCTGCTGACAGTTTTGAACTTCCCCATAATCTAAACTCCTTTCCTTCAGAGGCTTGCAATCTCTACTATACAAGCTTCCATGAAGCTGCAGATATGTTACAATACATGACAACCATGTGCCTATGCATGATACCACTCTGCAGCATGGGCGTACTAAGTTGGCTTCTATAGGTGATACACCTATGTTCTTGTACATGTTGCTACTCTGGCAAACTGCACAGTCTCTGTACCATAACTCTCAACCCGCTAGCAAAAGAATTCTGGGAAAAAAACAAAAATAATGTGTTTTTTCTGAGTAATGCTCCTCACTACCTACAAATTACACCTATCACTAAGATCCTCTCTCTATTCCAGCTACATAGCCTACTCTTGGAACTCTATCCGCTCATCCCCTAAACATACTAGCAACCTTCCCAATTTCAATAGCAATCTAAATACATATCTATCTGATACTTGAAACTGTACATGCACAACTGTTAAAACAGATGCATGACCGCCTACTCACTATAACACTGCCTTTCTCACTCTGAATTCACTAATATCTCCATATATTAGCAGATAGCAATTGCCTAACATCAAAGGAAGCTCTCAATTTAATGATACTGTAATGTATGCTCTTCTACATTTCAGCCAACACTTAGTACTATTTATTTATTTTCCTCTTGCACGTCCTTTAATAGAATTCCCATTTTATAATAATAACGCTCTCTCTCTCCATATACTTAATTTTCCATCCTTCTCATTACATATCCTCATCCACACCTCTCAAGTGTACCTCATTACGAGGAATGTACCTCATTTGGGGTCTTAAAAAGTTCATGTTCCTCAAAGTTCCTCAATGTTCCACATTGAAAAACTCTGTCACACATTCAGTGTTAGAATTTTTTTTAAATGAAATCCATGGTAAATAGAAATTAATCATATTAATTCATTAAAAGATCTTCTTTATAAGTAAAACCAGCATATTTTAACCATCCTATGGCCTTCCTAGTTGAAGTTGTAAGTAAGCCATTAGTATGTGTTCCACATTTTGCCCATTTGTTCCACATTATGAGGACTAATGTTCCTCATTTTGGAGATGGAAAGTTGAGAGCTATGTCCTCATCTCATCTTATTCCTCTGTCTATTTTGGCCAAAATACTCTATTATTTTTATTAGCAACACACATTATTAGAAATATATTCAATATTTGAACAGCTATGTATTAGTTTGCTTTGCACATGTTATCCATTTCTGCAGTGTGTCTTGCCACATGGAGTACATACTATATTCTTAATATTTCTGTTCATTTATTTCAATCTGTGTTTTTATCTGAAGTGGGAATTTCCTACCCTTGCAAATAATTACTTACCAGCTACTGTTAAACCTTTTTATGTGAGTTTTTGTTAAGCCTTTCTCCCCAGCTAATTAAAAATATTTAATCTTTTGCTGGGCTGTCTCCCCTTTTATATAGTCACTCAACTACTATTTAAATGTTTTTGAAACTGTTATGGAGCTCTTTTCCCTGGCCCTCCACTGAAAATAGACCACTAGCTCAGTCGGAGTTCCCTGCTTATCAAAGGACAAGTAGATAAATAAATAAATAATTTGGACATATGGCCTAGATCATGCACAGTTATTAAATATTGTGCTTATGAACTTAGAAAGTTGCTAGAATAGTAGACTTTGCATTTCCTGCATGCACTGAAGGATAACAAGTCTAAAATTGAAATATCTGTAATAATTATGTAGTGCCTTCATTTTTCAATGATTTGCTAGAAAACCATATAGTTTAGGAAGAATATACTAAAATATTATACAAAAAATGTGGATATTCTGAAAATTCTGGACAATTGAGAAGAATGCTTCTTATCCCGGTTCTTTGGTTGATAGTCAACTGGTCACTTCTGCTGTACCCAACCTAGTCTCTCCAGCACTAGTGCTATAACTGAACAGAATACATATAGGTCATAGCTAGAGCTTTATCCTTTAATGGCTTAAGACAAGGCGGTTCATAGGTTTATAGGTAAATACTAGGCTAGCTGCCCACATGGAACAGTTTAAGCCTAACTAATCTCACAAATGTGAGAATAAAACCATGTACCTTGTGTCTGGGAGGTAAACACCTTAACCGCTATACCAACCTCCCAATCAGTTTTGGACAATTCTAATGATAACTGACCCATAGTATTTGTTTGTCACTTTTCTCACACTGCACCAGTAAAGCCTTATGCTAATTATCTTCTATTGGCAGGACATGAAGCCTTGTATGTTTAATGGTGGTTTTTCATTCTCTGATGCAGCAGTAGAGAACATAACTCCCGTAACACCTGGGGACACAATCCTGCATTTTCTACTGTACTGCATTCTGTCCATCCCCTAGAATAACTGCTAGACATGTACAGATTATACTAGGTACCTTTTAAATGTATTCTGTACATACAAAATAGTTAATGCTCTTTACTCAATGTTATTAAGTTTTCAATTTGATTGAAAAATAGGCTCAGTCATTTCTGATATCTGTGCTTCTAGAAATGTTTGACAATTTTATTGTGGGTGTTTTACTATCTCTGGTTCCCACCCACTGTTACCATGGCATTGTGCACGTGGCAACAATAATTGTGATACCTTTCCTTGTTTTTGCACGGTTCTACCTATACTTACTTCATGCTTTGCTCTGCATACTCACCATGATTTGCTTTTACAATGACCACTCTTTCTGATTAACAATATGATATATTTATGCTAGCATTCTGCTAATCATAATTCAGTACTATGTATGATACGTGGCATGTTTGGAAAGCAAACTACTGAAATTTTAAAACTCAAGCATCAAATTATGTACACGTGCAAAACAAATAATCATATTTTGAAATGTCTCTTAAATATATGCTTTAAGTTGTCATACGGTCATTATTTTTATTTGCATCACATGGCATCACATTATGAATATTTTGTGTACAGTGCATATATGTGTGTGCGAGTACATGCGTGTGTGTGCAAACATGCATATGTGTAGATTTGTGTATGCTTAAGAGTGTGTGGTACACACTGAACTACATACCCATTTGCAGACAACAGTTTATTAATAACTAGTCCCATTATAAACAAAATACACCATCAGTTAGTTAATATTGTACAATGCATTGTTGTAAAAGCTAGACTGAAATGCATTTCACTTAGTCATGTAAGTCTTCAAAAGGATAATTTCAAGTAGTCATACAGTACTGTCAGCTGATAACACTAAATACATTTCATTGTATGTAATGTTGTCATTCTGTACCATTCAGTATTACAGATTCAAGTTAGTCAAGGTAATTTTTTCCCAAAACATTTTATTTGAGTTTAGCATATAATACACATAGTGATAAACAAACATAAGATAAATCAAAAGCAAGATTTGTACACTTAGATACAAGACAGTATAAATAAGTATATATACCGTATACAAACTAGTATGATTACTTTTACAAACATGATGGAGAAGACTGTGTACATTTGGTGATGAATTTTACTCAGTAGATGTATACAATCATCTTGATTTTGAAGGATAGCTTTATCAAAACTATAAGGTATATTTAATAATTGCCTTTAAGACAAGCTATTAATTGAGAGACAGATTATGAAATGAAATCTAATATTTTTTAAATTGATTGCTTTTTATCTTTATCATTTTTAGAACTGATTAAAATTTGAAAACAGAATCTTGTAATAAGGAATTAATTGAATAAGTTCCAATTTAGGATTTTAAATCTGACCAGTTTTTAATAATGCAAAATTTGAGGAACATGAACATAGTTATTAATAAGGTGAGATCACTGGAACTCATTCCAATACGTGGAATAAGCAGAAATGCAAGTCTCTGTGTGATTTGTAAAATATCAAAGTCATTAATTTTTAATTTTAGTCAATAGGGTTGTCCATAGCTTTTTAGAATATTTACAATCCTATATAATGTGAAATAGGTCAACTTTATCTATCCCAAATGCTATACAAGACTGTGAATGGCCAGAATAGTATTTGGCCATTTTATAAGGGGTTACATAGGCATTGCTAAGCATCATCAAATGAGTGGAAAATACTTTCTTTAATGGAATAAATGTAATACTCAATTGAAATATTTAAATAAAGTATCTGTATTTGAGATACAAGAATGCCTATTAGACCAATAGGAGGAAATTAAATATTTATTCCGAAATTTATAGATTATAGTACATTTGTATGTGTTAAAAACAGGTTTTCGGCAGCAAATGGAAGACCAAAGTTCATTGAAAAAGTGAGCTTGATTTATACATAGGTCTTGTGGGTCCCTATTATTTTAGCGAATGCAATGAATTGCGAACGCTGTTTAGTCGAATGTTATTACGTGAAATGGCAAAATAGAATTCCAATGAACATAAGCTGGAAACCCAAAATTGCATGCACGATAAATGACAACCAAAATAAAAATGAAAATGTTCTTTAATAATCCTAAATACACAAATTAGACATTTAGTGGTTTCATTGACATCATAGTGGACTTCTTCAGAATGTCTAGCAAACAGCTCTAGTAGTTCATTTAAAAACATTTTGGTGCCAAGAAACCGCCCATCTTAAATTTTAAAGGAATAGTGTCATAAAACATTCCTACTATATTAACCATTATTGTAGTGTTCTAACAATCATCTTATCCACATATATTGTTCATCCATACCTCAACAGTTAAAATTATATGCAAACACATTTAAAAATATATAAACAATACATGTAAATGTACAAAATACATCCTATAAACTAATAACTAGTGTATTTAAACTAATAACTAGTGTGTTCTCTACATAAGAAATCATCCTATACCTACTAAATTCATCACTTACAAAATATATAAAAAAATATATATATGTAATTGTAATATACTACAATTCAAATGGCTGAAGTATCCTTAAAGTAAATATATGTATATATGTAACTATACATATTACAACATGGGTATATACGAGTGTCAAATTTATGTAAAAAAAGTCGGGCTATTTTATTATTTAACCTACTAATCAATCATCCTATACTTACAGACTGTAATATATGTCATATAATGTTGTGAACAATTACATATTCTGATGAATAATTGTAATGACACTTCATCTTGGTCAATCTAACGCAAGATTAAAATGGGTTTTATAGTAACATATTCATTTAATCCTGGTTCCCTAGCTGCATCGGTAAATATCTGCCAAAATATTTCCTTTTTATTTAGCATAGCTTTGGTGTTCCCACCTCATGAGTCTGCTGTCAGTTGGTCATTAATACCAAATTTGAAAGTATGTGCTTCACCCCGATCAGCTGTTTGTCTATATAAAGCGTTATTCATGTCCTTTGTCCTTATACTGTACAAATAGTCATATATTCTCTTCTTGAACTGAAGCTCTGTTTTTCCTATATAATAACTTGTATTCACTTCTTCCACAACCCTGAAATGTTAAGGCTTCAGTCGGAAGTCCACATACTGAATGATGAAATTACCCGATTGAGGGAGTTGTTCGCTCAGGTGGACAGCGGGAAGCAATGGTTATTGGATTTACCACAGCCAGCAGGTATTGAATGGGGTTCCAGTATACTGGAGATACCTAACGGCTAGGGATCTGGTCACAATCGGAGCAATGACAGGGTTGTGGAAGAAGTGAAAAGCAGAGACGAGGCCATAAATAGGAGCCATACATCTGAGAAGGAATACACTTTTGACTTTTCTATGTTCAAAATGAGTGAAGAAAGTGAATGAACGGGTACGAGACCTAAACGCCCTATGAATGTTAAAACATATTCAATGGCTGTCAATAAGACTCTTGCCGATTCTAAAGGTACTGTTATTTGTACTTCCAGCCCTATGGGCAACAAGACCTCAGAACTAGAATTGGTAGTAATGTAGACCAATTGGACTGTTTTTTGGCAAAGGACTTTGAATTTAACAATGATAATCAATCAGAGGTATGACTTAGTTCAAGGAATACTGTTATTAATGGAACTTTAAAAGATTTTATATTTAATTTGGGTAAAAATTTGATAGCAATTAAGGGTATCAAAATAGATAATGCTTACTTGAGCAAGTGTATAGCATTAAAAATTGTACCAATGGGACTAAGATTTCACAAAGTCCATATGGGAGTACAAATGGATGAACACACAGAAAAAGATTTCAGTATATTATTTTATAAATTTGGTTTTGAATTTATGAGTTTAATAATTAAGAAAAAATATGAAAAATTATGTAAATTATTGGCTGAAGTAGAGAGATTGAACAACATTATTGTTAATGATTTGTTATTTCCACAATGGAAAAAACTGTATGACAAACAATATAGTTATGCTGATAAAAAGGCACAATCTATATATATACATATATATATATATATATATATATATATATATATATATATATATAATAAAAAAAGTTAAAAAATACAGAGAGATTTGAATCAATATAACAATAGCCAGGTATATGTGTGGAAAGAGAAGGGGCAACAAGGGTATCAGATCCCATCTAATAATATTAGAAATAAGGGTAATAATGAGAGATATGAAAGACAACATTTTCACAGGGAGAGGAATTATGGAACCAACAGACAGCAGAAGAAGAATAATTGGAAATGGAGGAAACAGAGACAACAGTGGATTCGGAAACATCAGGTAGATTTTTATGGGGAAGAGAAAATGAGGTTAGATTACTAAATAATTCCCCACATGATGAGCAAAAAGAAGTTATGGATGAGATTGTAAAAAGTTATAACAATTTCAAGATTTACAACTATACCAGTGTGGGCATTAGACAGGAACATTTCACACTATTAGCAAAGGGTTTGAAATTTATACCTAGACCTAGGTTTAATTTGGTAAACACTATAATAGAAATTAAGTTATATACATGCAAATTAAATTTAGCTCTGTTTTTCAAAAATAATTTACTGACTCGAGAACATGGAGAATTAAAGAAAAAGAGTACATATATACCTCTACCCCACCCCAATGCAGCGGTATTTGAAAAATCGGGGACCAATGAGATTTATAAAATAAGCAGAGATATAACTAAATGTAATATATATGACAACTTAACATTGGAGGAAAGACTTGTATTAGACAAATTAATATACAACTCAGATGTAAGAGTTATGAAGCCAGATAAGGGGGAGGTTGTTTTGTTTAACACATTTGATTATGTAAATGAGATGTATAAGATACTAAATGACATAGGGAATTATGAAACTATCTCCACCAACGAGATAAACATAGGATATAAAAGAATTGATCTATGTCTGGAAGAATTTTTACTAGACAATCGTATCACCTTGGATATGTACAATTATATGAAAGTGGAATATCCTGCCTTGGCGAATATAGTTGGAATACCAAAAATCCATAAAAAATGTTAAACAACCTCCTTTTCACCCTATAGTATTAGGCCGAAATTCTAAAATCTACCCATTGGGAGTTGTTATAGACAGATGGCTCAAACCGATGTACAATAAAATCACACATCTGGTTAAAGATTCTTGGTCATTTCTTGCCAATTTGATTACCAATGTATGGAAGGAAAATATTGTTTTTATGACTATTGATGTTATGGATTTATTCTCGTGCATACCCAAAGAGCAGGGACCTGAAGATTTTTGCAATAGTTTAGCAATATTTTCAGACTTGGAATGGGATAGGATCAATCTAATAATGGAACTCTGTCATTGGTATTGGACCATAATTGTATTCATTTTGAGGGGGAGAACTTTAAACAAACCAGAGGAGTGGCTATGGGGGCGGCTTGTGCCCCCATTTAAGCCAATATGGTCATGCTGGAATGGGAATAACAAAATTATTCACCAGTGAACATTAAAAACATATAACATATTATTCTAGATTTTTGGACGATATTTTTGTGATATGGGAAGGTGATATGGATAGCATAACACATTTTATTGAATTATTGAATTCATCCAGTACTTTCCAGAAATTTACTTATACATGTAATACCAATGGAATAGCATATCTGGACACCTATATTTCAAAGACTGATACAGGATTCAAATCTAATATATTTAGGAAAAAAAACTTTTTCTAATAGTTATTTAGAATATTCTAGTTGTCATCCTAGAAGAATGATGAAAAACATATTTAAAGGCCAATGTATATGGGCAGCTCATACAACATCTGAATATGAAGACACGATAAAAGAAATTGAATACATAGGTAGTATGTTTACTATTAGAGGATATCCTATTCACATGTTGAATGATGTAACTAAATTTGTGATAGGTGAATGGGGTAAAAAATATCCCCCTTTATTAGGAAAAGAATTATATGTTAATAGAGATACAATAAGAATTCAGTACAGTATAGTTGAACATGTATTCTAGAACATTCTCCCTATGTGAACAATGTTAAAAATGTAGTGAGAAAAAATTGGAATATGTTAGTGGTGTATGAAGAAATAAAGAAAATATTAGGTGAGTCCCTGACATTTGTATATAAAATGGGGCCCAATTTAAAAAAAGAAACTTGAAATTGGACCATTGACAATAATTAGGGAAGATTTAGGTAGACATACCAGAAAATGTGGATGTTGCAAGCAATGTTATGCCATTTTAGAATTGGAAAGTATTGTGTTGGATACTGTTACAAGAACTATTATCAAATTTAAACAAGGGAATTGTAACACTAGAAATATAATCTATTTAGCTAAATGCACCTTATGTACAAGTTATTATATAGGAAAAACAGAGCGTCAGTTCAAGAAGAGAATATATGAACACTTGTACAGTATAAGGACAAAGGACATGAATAACGCTTTATACAGAAACACAGCTGATCGGGGTGAAGCACATACTTTCAAATTTGGTATTATTGACCAACTGACAGCAGACCCATGAGGTGGGAACACCAAAGCTATGCAAAATAAAAAGGAAATATTTTGGCAGATAGTCACCGATGCAGCTAGGGAACCAGAATTAAATGAATATGTTACTATAAAACCCATTTTAATCTTGCGTTAGATTGACCAAGATGAAGTGTCATTACAATTATTCATCAGAATATGTAATCGTTCACAACATTATATGACATATATTACAGTCTGTAAGTATAGGATGATTGATTAGTAGGTTAGATAATAGAATAGCCCCACTTTTTCACATAAATTTGCCGCTCGTATATACCCTTGTTGTAATATGTATAGTTACATATATACATATATTTACTTTAAGGATTCTTTAGCCATTTGAATTGTAGTATATTACAATTACATATACTTTTTTATATATTTTTTAAGTGATGAATTTAGTAGGTATAGGATGATTTCTTATGTAGAGAACACACTAGTTATTAGTTTGTAGGATGTTTTTTGTACATTTACATGTATTGTTTATATATTTTTAAATGTGTTTGCATATGATTTTAACTGATGAGGTATGGATGAACAATATATGTGGATAAGATAATCGTTAGATCACTACAATAATGATTACTATAGTAGGAATGTTTTATGACAATATTCCTTTAAAATTTAAGATGGGCAGTTTCTTGCCACCAAAAGGTTTTTAAATGAACTACTAGAGCTGTTTGCTAGACATTCTGAAGAAGTCCACTATGATGTGGATGAAAGCGCTAAATGTCTAATTTGTGTATTTAGGTCTATTAAAGAACATTTCCGTTTTTATTTCGGTTGTCATTTATCGTGCATCCAATTTTGGGTTTCCAGCTTATGTTCATTGGAATTCTGTTGTTGGTATCTGGGTCCGACAGTTTTTGAAATGACAAAATACCGAAAGCACTGAAACTGGGCCATTTTCAGGACTTTCCCATTTTCTCCACTGTTATCCGATCTCGGAGTTTATTTTGTGTTTTTATTTATTTATTTATTTATTTTTTTTTTTTAGTTTTTACAGATCAGCGATTTTCTTCTCTGGGAAAAAAAATCACTGATTTCTGTGTTCGATATTTTGGGTTTTTGGGGATTGTTGGTCGACTACATAGTGTTCGCAATTCAGTGCTTTCACTTTTATAATATAAACCCAGTCTTGTTTGGCCATAAAGGTACAAGAACATTTATAATTTGATTAATAATTGGTAAATAACCTTTAGGGAGACTAAGATTAAGCCTAATTTGTTCATTTGGTGATGAGGGAGATATTAGAAAATCTTTAACAAGTTTATTCTTAATTAAAAGAAAGTTGGACAACTTTAGCATCTTATTAGATAGTTTAATATTAAGGTTATAACTTACAGGTTGAAATAAGTTTTGTATTGAATCAATCGTTAATAGTTTTAATAATGTTTGAAATGACAAGACTAACCTGATTACTCTTATGGATTTTAAATTGTTTTAAGATTTTAAGATTTAGGAATGGAATAACTAAAACATTACATGGAATAGATTTTAGAGTGCTAGTCCATATTATTTTCCAGTAAGGATACCATAAATGTTTAAAATGGTTGAAAGCAATGGTGTGTAGCAATCTAATTGAGTTAATAAATAGTAGAAATGCAAGTCAGTAAGGTTAACCCCACCATTTAGATGGAATGAAGTTAATTTATCATATGAAATTTGTACAGATGTGGGTGATCAAATATGTTAGCTTAGTGATAAGGCAATATTATTGAAAAATTTGGGGGGAATTGTTTTGAAGAGATGCCATGATGAAGTAGAGAGTCCTTGGAAATATATTCATTGTAACAATGCCAACATTTGAAGGAAATTAAAAATATAGAACAGGCCACGTTTTTATACTGTCCTGAATGCATGATGTTAAGAATATTAGCTCTATAGTTACATACCTAAATATTTCAATGTTGTATTTATTTGAGGTTGATTGATGGTAATTTTCAATAAATTATAGTTTGTCTTAATGGTAAATACCAGAGATTTTTGCAAGTTTAGTTTATAATTTGAAAATCTTCCAAATTAGTCTATTGTATTTAATATTTTGGGATGTCTGAGTTAGGACTAGCCAGGTATATATTAAGGTCATCTGCATAAACTATGAAAGGAATATGAATTTCGGAGAATTTTGGAAAGTTCAGTAAGTTTTATGTGATGAATAAATAAGAAGGGGTTCTAGAAATATATTAATGACAAGGGTAGATATTAGACAGCCTTGTCTAACTCTACATTTTCTGTAAATCAAGGAAGAATAAGACTAATTAATATAAATTCTGGTAGAGGGGTTTCTATAAAGAATATAGATACAATCAATAAATGTTTTGGAGATATCAGATTTGGACATTGTAAATAATCATTTGTATTATACTCTGAAAATGTTTTGCATGCATCAAATGCCAAAGTAAAGTATTCTTGGCCATTATGGGATTTTAAGCTCTATAATGTTTCTAAAGTTAGAGTCTGTAAACTGACTAGTCTATAGGTAAGGAAACATAATTGGAGAGGCTATAATAACTATGTAGGATAGATTTAAGCCTGCTGGCTAGAAGAGAAGCATACATTGTTTATCAACATTTATAAGAGATATTGATCTGCAATTTAAGGTGTCAGAAGGATCTTTGATTGGTTTAGGTATCATAATACTTGTACATTGGTTTAGATAGAGGTCAGCAATTGCAGTTTTACTAATATCATTATAAAGTTCTAAAAGGATTTTGGAAACAATGGGTTTAAAACATTTACAAAAATCAGCCATATAGCCATCTGGCTAGGAAATTGGCCATTTCTGAGTTGCTTTATATAAGTTTTGACTTCAGAAGACAAAACGATTCAGTTAATTTTTATTTATCTTTTGTTGATGGGGAATGTCTGATTAGGACAGAGCCTGTTTTTGCTAGATTCCCAGAGAGAAATGCTCTAGATGCATGTCTTTGGAATGTGGGAGGAAATCTGACTAAACAGAAGAAACCCACGTGAACACAGGAGGACATGCAGACTTCACACAGAAGGCACCCCAGCCAAGAACTGAACCAGAGAACCTCTTGCTATGAGGCAACAATGTTAGCTGCTGATGATTTATAGTAGGAAAGTGGAATTGTTCTAGATATGTTGATAAATCTGATTCTGAGTCGAGTTGTACTGAGTCATTATAGATTTGTTAGTATAATTTAACAAAAACCTCTAGTATTTCTTCATTTGACATGACAGTTGTGTTGTTAGTTTTATGATTTGAAATTAATTGTGAGCAATGTTATAATTTTTGGATCTGAGCTAGGAGCTTTGAAGGGCATTGGGAGTATAATGTTAGCATTTTATACTCATATTGTGAGAGCTGTTCTTGGTATAATATAATTATTTCTGAGTGTTCTTTCTCTGTGATTCTAGTTCTTGATCGTAATTATTACTTTATTTTTGAATGTAATTATTTTGTTTTTGAGATTGTTCTCTTAGCATTTACATATTTTATTATAAAACTAGCTTCACCAATTAAAATACCTCTAATCTGAGCTTTTAAGGCAGCCCATTGAAAATCAGTTTTAATATATGACTTGTCAATATCTGTATAAAACTTTTGAAGGAGAGACATTACTTTACTTTTGATACCATCTTTTTGTAGTAGCCAGGGGTTGAGTATCCATTGGATGATGGTATTTTTTACCACTTTTTGTCTGTCCCATTTTAAGGAAAGAACAATTTTTTAATGATCAGAGAGGTATTAGAGCAGTGGGATTGGGCAAGGGATCTGTAAATCATGAAGGGGTCTAACAGTTCTAGGTCAGTAGCCAGGTCCAGGATAGATGAGGATTTTGAAAAGTATTTAGGTGTAACTTTGCCTTGGTTGTCATTAATGGGGTCAAAGACTGAATTCCAATTACTCATGATTATAAAGTAGTATTTGATTCTGAATTTGAATAGAGAGTGTAATTTGGATATAAAGTCAGTTTGTACATAACATGAAGCATAAAGATTGTCATTGTTGAAGTGACATCCCAAACTGATGTGCAAAAAATGGGAAAAAGGGTCTGTGGATGGATGGAAGGATGGATGGATGGATGAATGGATAAAGCATAAAGATTAAGACATAGTATAAATTTGTTTATACTTAAGTGTTAAGTTACCGGCTTAATAATTGGATGCTGGAATGTGGTTTTAATTAAAACAGCAACACCCACTTTTTAAACAGAATTGCCAAAGGCAATGCATTTTTTTAGCCACTTTTTAGTTTTCCAAGTATCCCATAGATTTTGATGAATATGAAAACAAATGAGGTTTTAGATTTCTGGAAGAGATGGAAACAATTTCCTTTTTTAGGGGACTGCAAGCCTTTTATATTCCAAGGTCTTATGTTCCAGTAGTTATTAATGGAGTGTAAAATAGATAATAAAATATCAAAAATAGCGAACAGCATGAGGTTAGAATGGGTAGTATAAGATAGACTGGAATTAATTATGTAGTTAAATGTATGAAACCTGGCTAACTCTCTTTAGAATGTGTAAAAATCTGTTAACCAGCTTACTGTGTAATTTAATTTAATCCTGACTTACGCTCTGGATTAACTCTAACCTGTGGAACTTGTTTAACTTGCTTACTTATGTAATCACTGTAAATAGTCTGTTTGTAATATGTAATGCTGGTATTATATAATGCTTACCCTTGGAGCTTTTCTCCCCGGGCCTCCGCTGAAAATGGACATGCATCCAGTCAGACTACCCCGGTCAACAAATGTAAAATAAAATAAATAAAATAAAAATAAATTGAATGTGCTAAATTGAAAAGTGTTTATGAACCAAGATATATGAATAAAAGAGGAAATAAATATACTTGTGTGGAGTAATTTTGTTTAGGCATTTAAATAATAATAATAAATATGAAAAAATGTAATTAATTGCATGCAGCATCATCCAAATTTGGCTGAAGCTGAATGAATTTGAATCAGTATGTATGCTTAAGGAAGTTAAAACAGTACAAGAAAAATACCTCTTCACCACAACCCACTGGGCCTAACCCCAAACACCAAAAAATTAGAAGAGATTTCTGGTATTTTTTAGGAGTATTACTAAGAAAAAGAGCTATACTGTTATATAAATTAAACCTCCTGTTTTATTGTATTAATATTATACATAAGATAATACAATCATTAAGATAAAACATTAAGATTTAGTTTACCAGAGCTAAAAAAAAGATGTAACTACACTATAAATCAAGAATGCTAATGTTTGAAACAACTAAACCACTTTAATTAAAGGCTCTGGATTAAGGCAGTGTGATTGTTAGTAAGTAATCTAATAACATAGTTCTGACAGTCTCAATGATTTGTGTAATTGATTTAACTTAGAAGTTTAATCTAATTAGTCATAAACTGCTAACTGATTGTTTGTATATCTAAGATTATAAATAGAAACATCAGAATAGAGGCTGATGTGCAAACTCATTGTTGATTGCAAACAGATTGTTTAGCTAAACTGCATGTTTTGCCTTGTAGAAGCACTACAATATGTAGGTCCATGTATCAAACATGTGCTACTAAGATAATGAGTATAACTGCAAAATAAAAGTTGCTAAAACTGTCCTCAGAAGAACTGCAAACTAATCCAGAGAGATAAAAGCTTGGCAACTTTATTTAAACCAAAAGTGCCAGTTTAAAATCTTTCATCAGGTAGCACAACCTCTGACATCTTCAGAACAAAGGCCATATGCTAAGACACCATATAAATAGGCCTAACACAGGAAGCTAATTTCAAATCAATTAACCAAAATGGAAATCAGAACAAAGCAAAGTGAAGTTAAAAAGATAATGCCAATGAATATACACTTTAAATAATTATGTATTTGCTTTAAAATGGATTTGTTTAGGTGTTGCTTCTAAAATTAAGGCAATGTAAAACACTTCCTATTTCACTTCTCATGACTGTAGGCACATTGAGACAGAGCACCAGATATCACTCCCAAATTCTCAACCAGTCCAAACCTGCACAATACTCCTCAAAACAAGAATAAATATATCAGATTGACAAAGTTATGTTGAAAAGGTTATTGAACATGGTTTTGGCTTCCTCTGGTTCAGTAATGGTATATTTAGTTTCTGCATAGAAAAAGCATAGTTTTGAAGGGTAATTCATTTGGAATCTGATGCCTCTTTTAATTAAATAGCTGTAATAGAGAGACAGCTTTTGTCTTGAGATTTTGATTTGTAAAGGAAGGTCTACTGCAAACTTAATTTTGTGTCCTTTCCAGGTAAATTCCAGTTTGGCTTCGGCTGCTGATATTATTCTGTGGACATCTTGTTATTGAGTAATTTTGCCTATATCTGTCTGGGATAACTGTCCAATTGTGACTTATGAAAAGCTTGGTAGTCTCTTTCATTTGTGATGGTGAAATTGGGTTGTTGGTTGTTGAGGTAATTTTTAAAGATTTTTTGGGTTGTTTTAATTAAATCTTGATGTTCAACTTTTGCTGGTACTCCTGTTACTAATATAGTATTAATATATTATTTCTTCTAGATCTTGCCTTTAGATCTATATAGTTTTCATTTAGTTTGGCAATTTTATAGCTATTTGAATTGTTGGTGAATTGCAGTGCTTCAATTTTATCTTCACAGATATCGCTTATCTTTTCTGAAGCATCCAGCCTTTTGGACATGTCAGATAGGGTGCTTGAAATTATGCTTACTTAACAAGTTAGAAATAGTTATTTGAATGGGTTGTAGAGCTTCTTTTTACTCATCTATACCATTCAGCTTTAGATCTAGTTGAGATCTGTTTTTTTTAACATCTTTATTTGTTGGTTTATATATTTTGCAGATGATCTCTTTTTCTGTTAAGTTGATCAAATATAACTTGTTTGTTACTGTTTGAGCTTACTTTTGTTCTGATTCTTCTATCATGATGATGAAAGTTTAGAATACATAGATAGATAAAGTTGAGGAAACAGATTGAAACTTTGCTTTTGTAGCAGCATATGCTATTTTCTTTTTGCACATCTGCTTTCAGGTCTACAGCCACGTGTCTCGAAAAGCACCCAGCTGGTGAATGCCAAGAGGTATGTATACAGCCACGTGTCTCGAAGAGCACCCAGCTGGTGATTGCCAAGAGGTATGTATACAGCCATGTGTCTCGAAGAGCACCCAGCTGGTGATTGCCAAGAGGTATGTATACAGACACGTGTCTTGAAGAGCACCCAGCTGGTGATTGCCAAGAGGTATGTATACAGCCACGTGTCTTGAAGAGCACCCAGCTGGTGATTGCCAAGAGGTATGTATACAGCCACGTGTCTCGAAGAACACCCAGCTAGTGATTACCAAGAGGTATGTATACAGCCACGTGTCTTGAAGAGCACACAGCTGGTGATTGCCAAGAGGTTAACTCATGGTAGCCATCTTAATCCCAGTAATTTCTGACATTTCATAGTTAGCTTGTGTATAAGCTGCTAGCTGTAACCTGATTTAAAAATGAGTATTGAAAGAAAGGAGACACTTGCATACTTGATTTTGCCTGTTGATGTCATGGTGAACAGCTTGTTTCCTCCATGGTCAAAAAATAAATAAATAAATACAATAAACAACTCATACTTCCGAGGTTTTGGTCAATTAAATCAGTGTTATAAAATCTGAAATTCTGGACATTAGGATATCAACTTGTGTCATCTCCACTGTCCAACTGTGAGCTTTTATTGCAGAAAAAGTTTTAGCGCTTTTAGAGCAGTAATTGATGCCGAAGACTTGTTCTTCCCCAGAAGTATACAAAAAGGAATTACTCCTCCAATCTTTATGATAATCACTTCCTGCTCTGAACTTGCAGTGGACCATAGTCATGAAATCCCATCCTATATTGTCAAAGAATACTTTACTGAATCTACCTGCAACTGCTACCATGACAATGGTTAGGTACCTTACAATCCCAGTTCATGAATACCAGAATAAAATTAATAAACATTTCTCAGGCTCTTAATGTGGCATCTTGTATGTAAATACTGTATTCCATATGTATATAGGAGTTTCTATATTATATGTATATATATATATATATATATATATATATATATATATATATCATTGCACATCTTAGCTTGCATTTTGTATATATCATTTAATGTTACCTTATCTGCATTCAGTCTTACTATGCTTTGAATATTCTTGTGTACTAATTTTATATATTGTATTGTTGATTGAAGACCATGATGATGATGATGTATTTTCTGCTCTTTGCGCTCAAGTTGTGACTGGCCAATAGACCAGTCCATTCATCTGGTAAACAAATGGTAAATAAATGAAATAAAACTGAGAAGATACTTATAATGATTGAGATTATAATAATGACACAAAGGGATTCTTGTATCAGTAGCACCAGGGGATCTTTCCAGATGATATTAGCCATAAGGCTCTTTATGCCTATAACAGCACCTGAGTGAGTAGATTGTCAAACCATCCAGCATTTTTGATTAATTTATAAAATGTATTTTTTTATTTGTAAGCCAGGTATGTTTTGCACAATCCAGGCTAAAAGGAGCAAGTATAAATCCAGTACATAGATTCAGAGATACTTATCTATCTATGTATCTATATATCTATATTCCTATATATGTGTATTGAATACAATGTCTCATGAGCACAGAAAGAACCCAGTTGAATAACACTGAATTTACTTCTTCCAGTGGTATTTCCCTTGTGGTCATGATTGTAAGGCCATGGGGTTAGTATATAAAAGTAAGGGTGACTGGGGTGGAGTCCTCACACCAGGGTGTCTGGGACAAATAGAGATACTGAATATGCAGATTGTTAAACAGATATCTATCTATATCTATGTATCTATAGGAGCTATAGATATATGGGTCTAGGACTATTCCCTGAAAGCACATTTCACTGAAACACATTTGACTGTGCACAATTCACTGAAAGCTCAATTCACTGAAAACACAATTCACTGAAAGTTATATATGGCCTTTTCCCTACTGTATTGCAACCCTGGAGTTAGAATATATAGTAGGGTGTGGGGGGCATAGCCCCCCACCTCTTTTAAATATTTTGAGCTATACATATGGATACTTGCAATTTCAATAAATTACTCTTTTCTAAACTTAATATATATCCAAACTATATGGGGGGCTATGCCCCCAACATCGCCCGCCCCCCACACCCCCACTTACTATAGATTCTAACTCCAGGGTCGCACTAGAGTGGGGAAAAGGCCATATATAACTTTTAGTGAAATGTGTTTCAGTGAATTGTGTTTTCATTCAATTGTGCTTTCAGTGATTTCTGCACAGTCATTTGACTTTCAGTGAAATGTGCTTTCAGTGAATAGTCCTAGACCCAGATATATATATATATATTACTAGGCACTTTGTTATCAGGTTTAGACCTTATATTACTAAAATTTAATCTCCCCAAAACAGAGACAAGATTACAAATAAAGTTCTCTCTCATCTGAAACTCTGTTATAAGATTTCTCACCTCCTATCCCCAACTGCTTGTGCTGTTGTCACTAAAAACCTACTTCTACCCAAACTCAAATATGGCCTACCCTTGACATCTCTGCAGTCTTAAAACACATACAGTATTCAGATCACAGAAAAGAAAGTTTTTTGATTTGCTCTACTAATAAATTCTAAAACACACCCTGCAGCCTTATTATGGATATCTACTGGCTACCTGTAACTAACAAAACTTCTCTCTCTTCTCTTCAAAATAGCATTTAAGGTAAAGACGTACTCTCTAAGAGGCAGTCAAAATAACAGTATTACACTTGTCAGGCAACCATTTTTATTTAGTTGTTTTAGTTTTTTTTTTTTTTACCACAGTAGTACACTGATCATTATAGACCATTTGCTATCTAAAAATGGCAGCTGACTATATAACCTATCCAGTTTCCATTCTGACAAATAGATCTATGAAAGAAACATGTTCCCACCCTCTGGAAATTTTTCTATGTCCTTCCTCTTCAAAAAGGTGGTACCTCCATTGAAATAACAAACTACAGGCTTATTGCAATTCTTTATCCGCTCTCTAAAATTCTAGAAAAATGCATTAACAAACATTTACTACCGTACCTACTTGACAATAATCTTCTTTCTCCCACACAACATGAATTTAGACCCACACCCAGTATTACCATAGCTCTACTGCTCTTTTTTCTTTCACAGACACAGTAAATAAAACCCAAGATACAGGCAACTTTGACTCAACTCTATTCTTAGATCTATCTAAGACTTTTGATACTGTTTCCCATCCTAAACTCCTATCGCAACTTTCCCAACTTACCTTAACTGAAACTACCATTCAATGATTCAACAGTTACCTCTCTAACAGATACCAAACAGTCAAATGGAACTCCATTTTCACTCGCTATCTACCAGTATGCAATGGGTACCTCAAGGCTCCATTCTCAGACCACTCCTTTTCAATATCTTTATCAATCATCGTCATACCTCCATAAAGCAAGCTACCCTAATCCAATACGCCGATGATGCGACTTTAATCTGCTCCTCAAACTATTTTACTCATCTTCAAAGCATAGCTCAGGAAGCATTTAACTCCATCGAGGCATGGATTACCAAAAAATAACTGCTGCTCAATCCCAAAAAAACACAATTCCTGCTATTCATACCAAAGCAATCCCCCCTTAATGATAATACATTCACAGTTACTTCCCTGAACAACACCAGAAGAGATGTCACCCACAACAAAGTGCTATGTGTTATGCAAATCAAACTTGATATTATAGTCAATTATATCAATAACAGCATAAGAAAGACCAATCAAAAACTAGGCATGTTATATGGGTAAAAAACTCCTGAATGACGCCACAAGAAAATCTTTCACCACATCCTATCTCCTATCATCACTTCTGTATGCCTGCCCAATCTTAACTGATCTTTACTCTTCCCTAAAAGCAAAACTCAGTCAATGCTAGAACAAAATAGATAGGTTTGCCACTGGACAGCCCCCCAGCACTCACCACTGCTCCTCACTCAAAGCCTTACATTGGCTTGAATTCCACAACCTGCTGAATCTGCATCAACTCATGTTAACATACAAAATACTTTATAACACTTCTTTTTCACAAGCACCCTTAACTTTACTTCAATATTATATCTCATCTCATGACTGACGTTCCTCTCATAAACATCTGCTATCAATTTATAAATCTCACAAATCATATGGAGTTAGTCTGTATTCACACTGTGTTGCTAAAATCTGGACTACTACTCCTGAATCTATCAGATTTATACCCCATCATTCTTTCTTTCTTCAAATCTCAACTCAAAGAACATCTATCCTACAACTGGCTCTGCCAGTGCCCTACACCAGCTTAGTTCTCTGTGGCAACTCTCATAGCTGGAGTGCAATACTATTTTTCTCATGTCCCACCCTATGAGCCATTATACCTTTTCCTTTTTTTCTATCCTTTCCACCTATAATCCATATCTACCTGATGTTTCCTTTTCTCTCTCCTTTCCCCATCCTATTATAATAACCTGTATTACATTGCATATACGTTGTGATAGACTCATATAGTTTTTATAATACCATTTTTGATTAATTTGTTATTCTTCTTCTTCTTTCGGCTTTTCCCAGTTAGGGGTCACCACAGAGGATCACCTGTCTGCTTATGATTGACAGTGTAGTTTTACGGTGTTGAGTTGCCAGCCTGGCACCCAACCTTCCACAGAAGGCACACACATGCACACACTCACACCTAGGGCCAATTTGCAGTGTCCAATCCATCTACAGCATGTCTTTGGGAGGAAACCGGAGCACCCGGAGGAAACCCATGCCACCACAGGGAGGACATGGAGTCTCCGCACAGAAGGTGCCCCAGCTGAGAATTGAACCAGAGAACTTCTTGCTGTGAGGTGGCAATGCTAACCGCTGCACCACCGTGGCCAATCTGATTAATTTGTTATTAACTCAGCTATTTTTGTTTGTTGACAGTGATGATTATTATCTATATTGTATTGAACCTGAATTTCTGTGTAGAAAAATGAAAATAATGTAACTATGCTAATGTGTTTCTGGGGCTTTTCTCCACACTCCTCTGCTGAAAATGGGCACATGCCCAGTCGGACTTTCCCTTTAAACAAATGTCAAATAAATAAATAAATTTGCATGCAGAGCTCAGGTGAAGAAAGTCACAAAAAAGAAAATAGGACAAATTCGCAAACGCAGAGTAATCGCAGAAGGTAAATAATTCCATAGACAATTGCTACAATAAGTAAATAATATTAGGAGAGTAGAAAATTAAATGTGAATTAGTTTTAGTAGGAAATATGAGAGAGAAATAGCAGCTGAGAACAGAGGATCCAAGTAGAAGGGATGCAAGTGAGAAGGGAGTTAGAAAAGCACTTGCAGTCAGATTTTTGATGAAGCTTTCTTTTGAACTGAGCTCTGAAGGTGAGGAAAGAGCAGACTTCTTTAAGGTGAAAAGGGAGGGATTTCCTGAGCTTTGGTTCAAGAATGGAGAAGGAATTATCTGTGCAGTGGAGTTTAGTTTGGGGTGTCTGGAATGGGGGAGTTCAAAAGAAAAACAAGAAAAAAAAAACATTTTCATGGCAAGTTCCTGCCTCCTGGAATCACTTACCTTAGAAAATGAAAGCATTATCCACTCTAAAAGACTTAAAAATAGTACAAATAAAACATCTCATGAATGAATCCTGCTTCAGACGATTTAGGACCAATGGATAACTTGAAATACCACATTAATTTCATGAACTGTAATGTTTTATGTGTTAATGATTGTTTAATTCTGTAATAGTATTTTCTGCTGTATAATACCTATGCTTTACTTCATAGACATCTGTTAAGTAACATCTATGCATAGCTGTAAATATACTTATTGAATAATTCCCTAAGTTAACTTGTGTTACATTGCTCATTCTTTTCTGATTTACCTCATTGTATATATGTTCTGTTCTATGGAGTCTAGGTCATGTCTGAAAAGGGCAATAGACTAGTAAATAAATTATAAATAATGTAAAATATTTCCAGTTGTTTACCAAGAAAAAAAAACATATTTTCACTCAAAGGTTGCAATTTAGAATGAAGCATCGTCCTCTTGCTGTGGAAAGCGCCCCCCCCTCAAAAAAAAAACAATACTGCTAGGTTTTCATAAAGGTTTAAATATCATTCTCATACTCTTTAGCTTGGTTAATTCACTGGTGACCAACATAAAATTTATAGTAAAAGCAGAATATGTTAAATCAGTGGCTCAACTGCTAAGAGAAAGAGAGCAGGTCATAGCTGACTTCCTGTCTCGTACCTCAAAGTAGTAGAAATAGAGCTATCATAAATTTATTTGGGTTTGCAGCACTGGACACATGTGCAATTATACCAAGCAGGTGCAGCAGAAATATATGAAGTAGGTAGACCAAACGTATCCAAGGTATGCAAGGTGTATAGCCAATAAATAGGAAAGTCCTTTTTAAAATCCACAAGGGTTACAACAGTAGGATTTTTTATATTTATGTATTTCTAACACAATTACTATTTTTTTGTAGCATATCACCTCTAAACTGAAAGTAGAGAAAAATATAACTGACATAAATAAAGCAGCATCCACAGAGCACTAAATACTGAGTTACTAAAGGGACAATGACATATTGTATATTTCTGACATCTAATATCTAAAATCAATACTTTACAATGGCATTATAAATAGCAAAAGCCCTAAAACTTAGCTAACCATTTTAAACAATTAAGAGATAATATAAATGGTCTAAGTAAAATGACCATTAAGGGATGTATCATCAATGTTGTAAAAGGTATATACCTTTCTTCTTGATTGTTTAACATTTTCTTACCTTGTTATAGAGTGATGTTTATGAAGCTGGAAAGTGATGGTGTAATGATGAATGTTGTTAGTGCATATGCTCCACAAGTTGGGTGTGCGATGGATGAGAAAGAAAAATTTTGGAGTGAGTTGGATGAAGTGGTGATGACTGTACCCAAGGGTGAGAGACTGATGATTGGAGCAGATTTCAATGGGCATGTTGGTGAAGGGAAGATAGGGGATGAGGAAGTGATGGGTAGGTATGGTGTTAAGCAAAGGAATGCAGAAGGTCAGATGGTAGTGGATTTTCCAAAAATGATGGACATGGCTGTAATGAATATGTATTTTAACAAGAGGGAGGAGCATAGGGTGACATACAAGAGTGGAGGAAGATGCACAAAGGTGGATTATATCTTATGTAGAAGGGCCAGTTTGAAGTAGATTGGAGACTGTAAAGTGGTGGCAGAGGAAAGTGTAGTTAGGCAGCATAGGATGGTGGTTTGTAGGATGACATTAGTGATCAAGAAGAGAAGGATGAGTGTGAGGGCAGCACCAAGGATCAATCGGTGGGAATTGAAAAAAGGGTAATTGTGAGGTGATGTTCAGGGAAGAATTAAGACAGGCACTGGGTGGCAGTGAAGAGTTACCGAATAGCTGGGTAACTACAGCAGAGCTAGTAAGACAGATGGCTAGAAGGGTGCTTGGTGTGACATCCGGAAAGAGGAAGGAGGACAAGGAGACCTGGTGGTGGAATGAAGAAGTACAACAGAGTATACAGAGAAAGAGGTTGGTGAAGAAGAAGTGGGATTGTCAAAGAGATGAAGAAAGTAGGCAAGGGTATAAGGAGATGAGGTGCATGGCAAAGAGAGAGGTGGCGAATGCTAAAGATAAGGCGTATGAAGAGTTGTATAAAAGGTTGGACACTAAGGAGGGAGAAAAGGACCTGTACCAATTGGCTAGACAGAGGGACCGAGCTAGTAAAGATGTAAAGCACGTAAGGGTGATAAAGGATAATGAGGGAAATGTACTCACAAGCGAGGAGAGTGTGTTTAGCAGATGGAAAGAGTACTTTGAGGGATTGATGAATGAAGAGAATGAGAGGGAGAGGAGGTTGCATGATATGTGGATAGTGAATCATGAAGTGCAGTGGATTAGCAAGGAGGAAGTAAGGATAGCTATGAAGAGGATGAAGAACGGATAGGCTGTTGGTCCAGATGACATACCTGTGGAAGCATGGAGGTGTTCAGGTGAAATGACAGTGGAGTTTTTAACTAGATTGTTTAATGAAATCTTGGAAAGTGAGAGGATGCCTGAGGAATGGAGAAAAAGTGTTTTAGTACCGATTTTTAAGAATAAGGGTGATGTGCAGAGCTGTAATAACTACAGAGGGATTAAACTGATCAGTCACAGCATGAAGTTATGGGAAAGAGTAGTGGAAGCTAGGTTAAGAAGGGAGGTGATGATTAGTGATCAGCAGTATGGTTTCATGCCAGGAAAGAGCACTACAGATGTGATATTTGCTCTGAGAGTGTTGATGGAGAAGTACAGAGAAGGTCAGAAGGAGTTGCATTGTGTATTTGTGGATTTAGAGAAAGCATATGACAGGGTGCCTAGAGAGGAGTTGTGGTATTGTATAAGGAAGTCTGGAGTGTCAGAGAAGTATGTAAGAGTGGTGCAGGATATGTACGAGGGTAGTGTGACAGCAGTGAGGTCTGCAGTGGGAGTGATGGATGCGTTTAAGGTGGAGGTGGGATTACATCAAGGATCAGTTCTGAGCCCTTTCTTATTTGCAATTGTGATGGACAGGTTGACAGATGAGATCAGACAGGAGTCCCCATGGACTATAATGTTTGCAGATAACATTGTGATCTGTAGTGAGAGTAGGAACAGGTGGAAAAGACCCTGGGGAGGTGGAAATATGCTCTAGAGAGAAGAGGAATGAAGGTCAGCAGGACTAAGACAGAATATATGTGTGTGAATGAGAGGAAGGATAGAGGAATGCTGAGGATGCAGGGAGTAGAAGTGGCGAAGGTGGATGAGTTTAAGTACTTGAGATCAACAGTTCGGAGTAATGGTGAGTGTGGAAGACAGGTGAAGAAGAGAGTACAGTCAGGATGGAGTGGGTGGAGAAGAGTGTCAGGAGTGATTTGTGACAGACGAGTACCAGTAAGAGTGAAAGGGAAGGTCTACAAGAGGGTAGCGAGACCAGCTATGTTATATGGGTTGGAGACAGTGGCATTGACAAAAAGGCAGGAGTCAGAGCTTGACATGGCAGAGTTGAAGATATTAAGATTTGCACTGGGTGTGATGAGGATGGACAAGATTAGGAATAAGTATATCAGAGGGTCAGCCCAGCTTGGAAGGTTTGGAGACAAAGCCAGAGAAGCAAGATTACATTGGTTTGGACATGTGTTGAGGAGGGGTGCAGAGTATATTGAGAAAAAGATGCTAAGGATGAAGCTGCCAGGTAACAGGAAAAGAGGAAGGCCTAAGATAAGGTTTATGGATGTGGTGAGAAAGGACATGCAGGTGGTTGGTGTGACAGAGGAAGATGCAGAGGACAGGAAGAAATAGAAAGAGTTGATCTGCTGTGGCGACCCCTAACAGGAGCAGCCGAAAGAAGAAGATGGGCAGGGAGCAAAGTGAGCATAGCAAATGGAGTGGGTCTGGCCCTGGCAGGGACAAGAGCAGAAAAAGGTGGAGCCCAAGTGCTTAAAGCAGAACTAAGACACTTAGAACAACAGGCAGAATAAGCCTTTAACTAGCAATTCTCAGCTCAAAAGGGCAGAGACTACTCTCTCCTTCCACAAGAGTGTAGACTTCAAACCTTCTTAATGTAAAACAACTGGCCTGATGCCCATGTCCGTAAGCTAAAACTAAAAGACTTAATATAACAGTCACAATGTAATCTGATACAACCAATTTACAGTGACATGTTTTTTAATCTATCCACATACATCGTGGCATGGTTAGTAGGTCTTGCATTATCTTGATAAGAAAGCCCTGTGTTCTGTCCAGCTGCTACATGTGTCGGGTGAGGTTCATACAAAAGAGATCATTATACTGTATTATTGTTCTAATGAGTTTGACATGTCTTATGATGTGCACCATACGTATGTACTAGAAAATCATTAAAGACAAAAGTTAGAAAATAATGACACACTACATTTCCTGACTTCACAATCCTTACAAGAAAATACACTAGAAAGCACTAACATAATTATGCTATCTAATCTATAACTTGGCAAAGCAAATATAAGTGACACGTACAATCATCAGTTCAACACAAATGCAGATATACTAGGCATTAATGTAGCTGTGCAGCCTCTGCATCAGACACAAAGCTTCTGTATCCCTAAATCCAAAAGTGAGAAAACAGGGACATGGCACAGTAATCATCACTTGCACAGGGTGCTGCTTGTGTGTATGTGTGGGGGGCCTAGGCTGACAGTAAAGGTCAGTGTGTGTGTGTGTGTGTGTGTGTGTGTGTGTGTGTGTGTGTGTGTGTGTGTGTGTGTGTGTGTGTGTGAGTAAGAAAGAGAAGCAGGCAGGCTGAAACATGTAAATGTGTGTGTGTCTGTAAGGGTCTTCCATGAGACAGTGGGCAGGCTGAAACATGTAAATGTGGGTGTGTGTCTGTGAGGGTCTTCCATGAGACAGTAGTATGTGAGAGTCTGCATGAACACAGCCAATCTCAGTGCTAGCTTTACATCTTGGTATGCGATACAGGTGTGAGATGTGCATGGTAGAGTTGGCAGTTCATTGCTGTCACCCCAAACAATGAGAACTGGCTCGGCCAAGAGTTGTACTGGCACTTCTACACCCAAGGTCACATGCAGTGCTTCTACCTGAATATGACTAATGTCTGCTGGATATTCTCCCTTTACAGGAACACCCAGGACCATAAACCCAGTGCCTGCCATGTCTAGGTGTGGACAGCACACTCATTGCTGGACCACTGGAAGTACTGACACTACTGAAGCATGATTGGGCACAGCCATGCTGGCTCTCATCAGATGTTGTGGCTGACCTACACGCATGAGGATGTTGTTCCCATCCCGGCAGATGTTCCACCAGAGACACTGTTCTTTCCCTGACAGACACCCCTCTTTCCAATGTGTCATTCATCTGATCCAGTGAATCAGCAACATGGTGGAGGCAGTCACGCATGTCAGCCACATCTACAACCCTTAGCATTTGTCTGCAGTCTTTTCTGAATGTGTCTGTGCTTCGACGATGACCCTAAATATACATCGAATGAAATAGGAGGAGAAACCTGGACCAGGTGAAGGAGGGGCAGCAGGCCCACTCTGAGCACCCATATAGACCCTCCTGTGTGGCACCTTGCCTACACTTTGCTACAGCCAGACTCTACAGAATCTGAAGTCACAGTAGCAACAATTCTCTGATCAATGTCCTCACCCTCTGTGGGCTCAGCGGACTGGGTAGGCATAGGCCTATTGGCTGTGTCTGGGGAAAATGAAGGGCTGTGGCTGGGTGTCAACCTCTGTGTCAATTTCAACCTCTGCACCCATGACCATGCCTCAGTTTTGCCACCATTATCATTAGTGTCTGATGAGACACTGACATCAGGTGGCACAGGGCCTACATTCCTACTGTCATGATCACCTGTGATAAAAAGGACAAAATGATGAAAAAAAAAACGGGAATATTGGTAAAGTATCAGTGCATAGAAATCCAAACTTCAAGACAAATGACTAGAACAATGTACTATAAAATCTATTGGTAGAAGCAAAGCTTTCAGGTTCAACAACCCTTCTTCAGTGCAAGATGAAGAAGGGTTGTTGAAACTGAAAGTTCTGCTTCTACCAATAAATTTTATGGTATATTGTCCTAGTCATTTTTCTTGAAGGTAAAAACGAAGAAACACAGGCATACATTAATACCTGCACTACTATGGCTACTATGGTACAATATATGCTAAACTAGTAACAGTGCTGCCGCTATTACAGACAGAACAGCAATACACATAAAGGTCTAAAATGACACATTATGATATTTCTTTAAATTGATCTGAAGGATATTTTATTTCAATTGTTTTATTATACAACAGTATTCAACTGATCATATAGCAAAGCCTACCTGGAAGTTCCTTCTGGGACTCAGAAGGAGTAAAACCCATGTCAAGGACATGCTGGGGTCCACTCTGCTGTAAGCTCTCATGCTGGAGGATATTTGCCAGGAACCCTTCACTGGGGGTGACAAATGGTTCTGTAACAAGCCCTCCCTGGTTACTCTTTAGACTTGGGCAAAGGCAGCTGCTTGCCTCCATGCAGAGGTGATCATGTCAGTGACCCTCTGGTGCACCTGTCTGTATGTCCAGCTGTGGCTGCACACAGAACTGATGTTGGCAACAATCTGCTGCCATACTTTTAGCCTTTCTTGCATATTGGACTGACCTCATTCCAGCAGAAATGACCCGTGTTGGCAGACAGCATCAACAATGATATTGTTCTCCACTTCACTGAAGGCTGGTCTGCTCTTAACTGACATTGTTTGTCTCCTAAAAGGCAACAGAATGATAATACGCATGCATCATATAACTGAAAAGTAACTGTTTCAGATACATAGTAAAGGTAGACAGTCAGCAATACCCACTAGAAAAACATAAAACAGTCTACTGATGTGAAATACTAACAAGAAACAAGATGTAAAACAAGGAGAGTAGCAAAAGCAACATATCCTTGTATGTGCCATAGCAGTATGTCAGCTGTGCTCCCCCAAAAGAACAGTCCATTCTAGTTTGTGACATAACATTAAGTTTTCTTTGCACCCCCACCCACAAAAGAACAGGCACATTGACCATTTTGCTAATAAAACATCTTTGAAATGTTAAAAGTGCATTCAAAGGACCTGGCCATGAAACATTGTAAACATTTATCACACAGCTTTCTATTTTCATGTATTGCCAGTCATGTGTACCTCTGAAATGACTTGACAAACATGGCCATGCCATCAGTACACTTCTAACTAATGCATACCGATAAAAGTGTAAAAATCTTTGCTTCACATTATTCATAATATATTCCAGAATATGCATTATGTAGGTAATAAAATGGGAGCATAACTCCTGGAGTTCAATATCCTCAGTAATTATATATTTGGAACAATTTTGCTTTTGTGAAGTCCTGCAAACATGTAGCAAGTGTTCTCACCATCAGTGTGGCTAGCTAAGGATTTGTCTTTTTATAATGAAGTAGATTACTAATTGATTGCATCTGTCTTAGCCTGTGTTTCAGAGATGATAATTACAGAATAAGCAGCTGAATTGCATGCTAATCAACCAATGTATTGGAGTTATTCAACAAGTTATAAAGCAACCATGTAGACTCCATGCTGTTTTTTCCTGTACATTTCAAAACTAGTGGAGCATAGACACAGAAAGTCTGCTTAGACAGAAAGTTAGGAGCTGCTGCTTAACTCCATTTGTATGTGCTACAGGTTGTAGGCAATGTTGTCGCTACTGCTGCCAATAGACCTAGGCTGAGATGGAGAAGAGTTTTAAAGCCACATTTAACTTATCACAACATACAAGACATGGACATTGCAGAGTACTACAGGGTGGACAGGGACACAATACAGGAACTCTGTTACCTCTGCTGGCATCATCTCAGAGCCAAAGCCTTTATCTCCCCATGTATTGGCTGTGTACTGCTTGCATCACAGTCAATCCTGAACTAAGACTGTGGCAACTGCTGCATTTACAAGGTAAGTCCTGAAACATGTACTATATTGTATAATAATATTATGGCATGTCTTTATATTTCATCACTTGGTACAGTAAGCAAGTAAAAAGTGGGAGATTTGTACAGAAATTAATGTAACATGTGACAGCAGAGAGTTATTTGACTTATATGGACCCATTAGCAAGTAGTAGGCCTCAGGCATCAAGGTTTCAGACAATCTTACCTCTACAAAGTACTGATGATCACGACATGACCTCAGCTTAGCACAATACATTTGTAATGGGAAATCCTAAAAGAAAGAAGTTAAAAAGTAATGACACACATTGCACTTTATGACTCCACAACCCTCACAAGATCATACAGGCAGAATGCAAAACAAGGATAGTAACAAGAGCAACATATCCTTGTTTATACCATAACAGTAGCTCAGCATGGCTCAACCCACTTGAAAAGACAGTATATCCTTGCATGTGCTATAACATTAACTCACCTTTGCCCCCCCCACCAAAAAAAAACAGCAGTCTATGCTTGTTTGTGCCATATAACATGCCATTCATTTGATGGCAACTGCATATCACTGTATTCCCAGTTAATATCCTCACACATTTTAAGGTAAATGATAGAGACTCTCTTACATACTACATGTCTCTGATTACTGATCGGATAACTGATGAATGAACAAGTAACACAGAAAAGTAAGAAAGAGCTGTATATTTGCAAAGAATAATAATAACAGGTTGTGTGATCACTAAGTGCACTACATCCAAATATATTAAATATAATAAATGTACAAACACCAGGTTATGCCTTAATATCCGTGTACATTCAGTTTCACTTGGTTGTGTGAGGAATTACTTCATTTATTTGGTGCAAAGCTATTTGGTGGCAAAGATGGATAAGGCACCTATCCGATTTTCCGAAGGTGCATTGGAGTGATAATTAGGATCCAGACCTATGTATACATATTTGATATATACAAGCATTTTCTAATGTGCATGTCATAGATCGATTTTCCTCATTTCAACTATTTCTCATTTTTTAAATTTTTTTCATTTCTTTATTTTTTTCGAGGGGGCACTGTTTGCACAATGCAACACTTAGCACAGATGTGTTTGTCTATTCTCTTCTAGTTTGCATAAAGGAGTGGCAGTGCACAAACTGGTCAAATGGCCCACCAGGTATTAGGCAGAACCCAGACAACCACAAATATAAACTGGATGGATTCAATTAGGACCGTTGGCCATTGAGCAAATACATTGCCCAGCAGTGCACCCCTTTGACTATTGTGTTTGCATGATGGTAAGTGATGCGCAACACTTTCAAATATTGCAAAACCAAAATGTTCACACTGTCAGTAAGCACAATACCTGCAATTGGTGGAAAAACATCATTCTACTTTGGTCTTGTTCTGCGGTAGTCATGGCAGGCATTTGTGGAGAGGCTTTGGGATTCCATGCTCAAAGATAGGGTGTCCAGGAGTCCAAAGTGTTTTTTGGACTCCTGGTGAATTAGCATGGGACCAGGCTATTGCAAAGGAACTAGTATGGCTCATATTATAAGTCAAAGGCATGGGATAGTCTTCTCTGGGCTTTGACCAGTTCTACCAGTATGCCCCATACTGGTGAACAATGTAGAAATCACTACAGAGACCTCCAGATGAGGAAGAGGGATATCCTTGACCATTGGACTGAGGAATGTAGGACTGGCGGCACCCCACAGATGTGTAAATGTCACTTACAGAGAGTATTCGTAAGAGTTTAGAGCTGTATATAGTCAGGTTCGGTATTTACAATGATATTCTGTTCTCTTTTTTTCTGTAGCTGTCACAGGTTGAGAACTGAATGAGTGAAGCAATGCTGCTAGATTGGCATGGATGCAAGAAGCATGCAGTATGTAGGCATTTGAACAGTACTGTTATTTTAGCACTAAAAGTAAAGACACCTTTATTGATTTATTTTACAGATGTATCAAATTGAGCACTCATCTCTCAATTGTAACATGAAAGTATGCATGCTTTAGTCTGGAACCAATTCAACAGTTGACTATTATGGAGTGGTCAAAGGTTGTGGGCTCAAAAACCTCACTTCCTAAATATAAAATATTAAGTTTTCATTGATATTGCAACATAAAAATGAATGCATTAATATCATCTGTATGTACATACCCCCAGGTAACAATATATCTACTTTTGAAGATATCCTGCACTGGCTATCATGTCACTACCCCCAAGAAACCATACTACTTGGAGACTTTAACATAGACGGGGGCACCTGTTCCTCAGAATCCCCAACCACCCATATTAACCTGCATGCATTTAACACAAATCATATCCACCCCTACCTGGATAGGTAAAACCAACCAAAAAGGAAGCATACTTGACTGGGTACTCATAAATAGTCACCCCCAATTGTACACCTCTGGTACCCTCCCTGATGGCCTAAGAGATCACCTTCTCACATATGTAATTAAGCACCAAGCCATTAATTCCCAACAACCCTTACTCAGAAAGGTTAGAAACAATATAAACTTTGACCCTGCCAAATTCCAACAAGAACTAAACTCATGTAATTGGTCTATTCTAAAACACCTCCCCTTAGAGGAAGCAGTAGCATACTTTAACAACAAATTCCTTGAGATCCTTGATTTGCATGCACCTGTTCATTCAAAGAGAACAAAGGCAAAAACTGTGCCATGGCTTTCTAAAGAGTCTAAACTCAAAATTACCCTTAGAAACAAAGCATGGGCTTTATGGAATTCTTCTAAAGACCCCCAAGATCACATTAAATAGAGGCAATCCAGGAACAGAACTAAAAAACCCATTTTACAAGACAAAAAAACAATACTACTGTAATTTACAGACAGTAAATCAAAATAACCCTCAGAAGTTTTGGGCAGGTTTAAATAATCTACTACATCAAACCCCTGAAGATGTTTCTGAAAGTTTTAACTGATTCTTTACTGAGACAATACAAGCCCTAGCTAGCCATCTACCTCCTAGCTCCCCTGGTCCTGAAAGTAGCACCCCTAGAAACCTACTCACATTCAGCTTCCAACCAGTTGCCACTTCACTTATCCATCAATTGATCAAAAAAATTAAAACCTACTACACTTTCTGCTGATCAACTCTCTGCCGAGTACCTACAAAAATCAGCTGATGCTATTGCTTACCCCATCTCAATACTAATCAATCGAACCATAGTAGAAGCTAAAATTCCCACCATCTGGAAAATATCCTATGTAATCCCACTTCACAAAGGAGGCAGCTCTACTGAATTGCCAATTATAGGCCAATAGCTATACTCTCTCCACTTGCAAAGATTATGGAAAAAAATGTATTCATAGACAACTCATGCACCACCTAATCCAGAATCACCTTATGGCAGACACTCAGCATGGCTTCCATCCTCATCACAGCACTACTTCAGCCCTCCTAGCCTTTAACAGCACTATTAACCATAATCGCATCAATACTTATATATCCTCAGCCCTCTTCTTGGATCTTTCCAAGGCATTCAGTATGGTTGATCACCAACTTTTAATCCACACCCTGCAAACATTCTGTCTAGATACTGGAGCCCTTCAATGGTTTCATTCCTACCTGAATGGTTGACAGCAGGCTGTCCTCTGGCAGAACAAACTCTCTAACCTTCTACTTAACACCCTTGGAGTACCTTGCTGTTCTCCATCTTCATTAACGACCTTTATACTGTCATCTCAAAAGTCAGCTGTATCCAATATGCTGATGAATCTACTCTGATTTGCTCGGCCACATCACCAATAGAGTTATGGTCAGCTACCCAGACCACCTTCAATACAATAGAAAACTGGCTTTCTGTACGTTGTCTGATCCTAAATCCCCCAAAAAAACAAAAATGCTGTTATTTTCACCAACATGTAAGTCTACTGCTTTCCCCTTTACCATAAATTCAAATGATGGCACAATAATCTCCCCTGACCCCTCTACAAATGTATTAGGTGTCATCATAGATAATAATCTAAAATTCAACCTACATGTTAACCAAACTATCAAACCATCAATAAAAAACTAGGGTCACTTTACAGAATAAAAGCCTTCCTAACCCCTCCAGCTAAAATTGCCATAGCTCGCTCTCATCTTCTTTCAACCCTTCTGTATGCATCCCTTCTACTCTCAAATTTAAACAAGACTGTCCTTAACAAACTCTCAATTTGCTACAACCACATTGTCAGGTTTGCCACTGGGCTGCCATTTAGGACACATCATTCCATCAATCTAAACCAGCTTGGGTGGGTTGAACTACCCAGCCTAATCCAGTATAACCAACTGATTATGGCCTATAAAATCCTCTATAATCCGGACAATACTCTTGCACTTAAAAATATTATCACCCCCTATAACAATCCTAGACCGCTTTGATCCTCTAACAAACTACTAATTCAGACTAGCAAAATTAATAACACAGCCAGTGACTCTCTCTTTGCAAACTCTGCAAGTAGATCCTGGAACTTTCTTCCAGCTGATATTACCTTACTTTCCACCTTAGGTCAATTTAAAACTAGACTCAAACAACATTTGTCACTTAACTGGCTATGTCACTGTATCAATCCTGGCTAACTCTCTCTAGAATGTGTAAAAATCTGTTAATCATCTTACTGTGTAATTTAATTTAATCCTGATTTACGTTCGGGATTAACTTTAACATGTGGAACTTGTTTAAAATGCTTACTTATTTAATCTCTGTAAATAGACTGTTTGTAATATGTAATGCTAGTATTATGTAATGCTGTATCTGCTTACCCTTGGAGGTTTTCTCCCGGGCCTCCACTTAAAATAGACATGCATCCAGTCGGACTATCCCGATCAACAAATGTAAAATAAAAATAAAATAAAAATAAATAACATCACAGTTCTAATGTGGTACCAATGGCCTGCTGTAAACTGTAATCAATATAATTGGGACACACATATGTACACGTTAAGGATTGCTTTCTGCAGTCTGTAGTATAGTGTGCATTAGTTATGTACATAGTAATCTTAACAGTAGAAAGGGTGTTTGTTAGGAGCTGACAGTCTTAAAAGCAAAGGTAACAGAATAGAGTAAAATAGTTGTATGAATGCACTGTATGTCATATATCAAGTTGTGAATGTTTTCCCTTACTTTTCTCTCATCCCAAACTTATAGGTTCATAGGATGATACTAGGCTATTGGCCTGGAGGCCCTTATAAGCCTTGACAAGAATTTTGCCCATGTTCCCTCAAAGTCAGCACCTGTTTATCCTGTCCAGCAGGGACACAGGTGGAATCCCAGGGGTGTATTTCCTGTTTCCCATCTGGTCATCCAGGTTCCTCTTAAAGGGGGCTAGAGAGGTACTCTGTTTGACATGGACAGGGAGTCTATTCCACAGATGGGGGAGTCTTTGGGATACAAATCTATCCCAACCTGTTCTGTTAATGTCACAGACCAAGTTAAGGCATTGCGTGCGGATTGTGCGAGTGGAGTTTGACTTATGACTATGCACAAGTCCATCAAGTCTGGGTCTGAGATGGCCTTGTATGTCATACACAGGTCACATCTGAGCAGTCTCTATGAGACTGAGTAGAGGGATAGGGCTTTTAGCCTATCTGCATAGGATAGGTGTTTGAGACCCTGGATATTCCTGGTCAGGAACCACTGTGGTCTCTCCAGCTGCTGCATGTGCTTGGCAAGGTACATGCTGAATGGGGCATTGTACTCAATAATGGGTCTGATAAGGGAGGAGTACAAGGGATGTTATGACCTTCTTGGTTCCTGGATGAAATACCCTTATTTATGAGGTGGGCCATGTAGAAATCCTTCTGGAGGCAAGGTGGTGGCCAAAAGTCAGGTTGCTATGAACCTAGGTGCCCAAGTCCCTCATGACTGATTGCATGCTTAGTACATTGTTATTAATGTGATAATTAGTGGGAATGCCATTTTCCCCAAAGGGGATAATGATGCATTTATTGGCATTCATTTTGAGGCCATGCTTCTGGCACCAGTCATTAGTTTTGGTAAGGCCCTCTTGGAGGATGTTCACATCACTAGGTGAATTTTAAGACAGCACCTAGCTTGCAATCATCTGCAAGCTTGTCAGCCAAAGATCACTGGTTTGGGTTGCACCTCAGAAAAGTATATCCCAAACAGTAGAGGCCCCAAGACCAGTCCTTGGGGTACACTGCTTATTACGGGTCTATTACTAGAGGTGGATTCCCCTATTTGTTCATGGCTTTGTTGGCTGTTTTGAAAAAGTCAACAGGTCTATCATGCATAATCTCCCTTTGACAATACCAAACTGTGTGGGGTCAAGCATTTGGATGTTGCCAATATCCTTGTTTTTATGGTCCATGATAATGCATTCCATGGCCTTGCAGATCAGGCTAGTTAGGCTGATGGGCCTATAATTGCCTGGGTCAGTAGACACTCCACCTTTGTGTAGAGGGATGACAGTGGCTGTCCTCCATTCAGCTGGGATTAAGCCGTTGCTCAGGCTTTGGTTGAATATGTTGCCTAATGGAGCTAAGAGCTCATGCCTAAGTTTATGTAGGATACAGCCAGGGATGTTTTCGGATCCCATGGAGACAGTATTTTTTGCCTTTGAGAGGGTATTAAAGACCTGGTGATGAGGGGTGGGGGTCAGGTACTGGGGATGCCCTGGTTAACTAATGGAGGGACGGGGGGGGTGAAGTTTTCACTGAACCTGTCTGCCAGCAGGTTGACTATATCTATGGCATTTGTGTATGTGGTGTTACTGACCACTAATTCAGAGTAGATTTTGGTGTTACCTTTGAAATTGCAGACATACATGAAGAAGGCTTTGTGATTGTCCTTAGTGGATGTGGCCAATTTGAACTAAAAGTTAACGTTACAGGATTTCACCAGTGACCTTATTTGCTTGTTCAGACAAAGGAGAGATTGCTTCCAATTTAGCACCTCCTCCTTTTTGGTCTTTATTATAGAGTATGTTTATTGTTTCTGTCCACCAGACAGGTTTGCTTTTTCTTGAGGAAGATGATTTGATCCTGTCAGGTATTGCTGAGTCCATACAGCTATGTGGGTGCTCATATAGTTTTTTAGTGTAGGCTTGGACATCAGTGCTAGTTCCAACTGAAGGGACAGTGGCTGTGAAACTTCTTATACCTGCTCTGAGGAGACTGTAGTCAGCTTTGGAAAGTTTTTTTTTATATGAGACCCTGATGGGGGGGTCGGAGGAGATGGTGACTTCAAAAGTGATCGCTTTATGGTTGGATCTTACCAAGGAGGATCACACTGTAGGAGTGCTACAGTGGCTACTCATGTTGGTTAGGACCAGGTCCAGGATATTTTCACCTCTCACAAGGGTGTCAACAAGCTGATACAATGCACTAGCATTGACAGAGTTGAGGAATCTCTGGGCATTCATTTTGGGCCAGAATAGGACTTCCTCTCTATGGTTGAGTAGTTAAAGTCACCCAGCATCAGGATAGAGGGTTGAATCTTGATGGAATCAATTAAGTCCAGATAGGCAGAGTGAGTGTCATGAGTCATGGTTGGGGGTCTGGAGCTAGATATTATTAGAATAGGTGTTATGTCAACAGTTAATTGCACTTGGTGTGTCTCCTATGTGTCATACCCTTTGACCAGCCTGGAGGTATGTATGTATTTGATAAATATTGAAACTCCACCTTCTTTGTTGTTTGTAGCCCTCCATTTGTGGTCTAAAAGTATGGTAGGATTAGTAACCTGGTAAGGTTGGGCTGCTCTCCACAGCTTTGAACCAGGTTTCAGTGACTGAAGAAATGTCAGCATCCTCCAGGGCAAGGAATGCTTGCAATGAGTGTAGTTTCATGCTAAGATTGCTAGCATTTAGCAGCATGACCGTTATATTTTGTTTAGAAACATTTTTCATGTTTGTAATTTTGTGCTCATGACTTTGCCTAAAAAAGGAACTATGGGGGAGGCAAGAGCCTCTGTCAGAAGCCTGAAGCCCGAGACAGAGAGATGAAGGCCATCTCTGGCAAAGCATCGTGGTCTGTCAATCATTTTCTCCCAGGCTGCCGGGTACTGAGTTCCTTTGGAATGACACCAGAAACAGACAATTTTTAAAGTAAATCATTTTCTGTTTGTATTGAGGCATAATTCTGGGTGATGGTGTGATGCTGCTTAAGGCTAGGGACATACCTGCCTGGGACATATATTCAGTGAGTTCAATCATGTCTCTCTTCATATAGTTCAGAGAGGTATGTCTCAAGTCATTCACACCAACATGGACTATGACAGAGGTATAACAGTACCTGTTGTTAAGAGACTTGAGTGTATGCATGATATGGTAAATTCTAGCACCTGACAAGCAACGTATTGTGACTTTCTCCTTGTCTAGCCTGATGAAGGGCACATCTGTGTGTCTCATGATAGAGTCTCATATGACTAGTATGTTGGGTTTGTGTCTGGGCCTTAGAGGATGAAAGACACAAACATGTGTACTATGTCTGATGATTGGTGCTGTGGGTTGTGATGTGCATGTGTGTTTTTGCTTTGGAGGTGTGTTTTGTTCATGTATGTTTTTGATGAGAACCCCCACATATTTAGGAGTGTGCTGTACAGATGTGGGTGGTGTTAGAGGTGTGGTTGTCATAATGTTTGTGCAGATAACCTTCTCAGTGCCAGATATACTGGCTTGTGACTGAGACAGCAATGATTCTAGGTTCTTAATGTAATTGCATCTCTCACATATTGTGTTCCTAGGTGGTAGTAGTAGATTGTTGTCTGTGTACTTAAGGCACTCACTACACTGTCTCAGGATGCCTATATCAACCAAACTAGCAGGAGAAGCCATAGGACATTTTCTGTCCATGGTTATCAGAATTTGTGGAAGAGAGGTCAGGGATAGTCGAGTGGGTACTATCTGAGGAGAATACCTATAGGTGTGAGTAGGGCTGGATAAAATCAATACAGTAGCTGCAGACAAGTGCTTCACTTACTCAGGAGTGCTGGTAAGGGAAAAATGCAACTAAGATATCTCACAAAGGGTTAAAACATTGCAGTGGTGGTGAGTGATGGGCAAATAAACACAAATCCATGCAAATGCTGGGTTTAAATACCACAAAATTGAAAGTAAAATAGAAACACTGGAATTGACCAATCAACCCTTGTCCCTAAGCTCTTAGCTCAACACCCTATGCCAGACCAATTCCAACCAGTTTACTTACTCCCACTAAGTGCAAGCAGGCCCCAGCCAACACGAGATGGTGTAGCAGGAAACACAGGAATCAAACAAACAGATCTGGATACAGCAAAACCTGTAACCAGACTATGCTAAAGATACTTAAACTCAGTCTAGGTCAATTTAACACAGGAGAACAGATACATACTTAAATATAACAGTAGCAAACATGAGCAAACTGTTATATTTAAGCTTTCTTTCTTTTTTTTTTAAATTCTTTATTTCTTGTTTTTTTGCACAGCACAGCAGGGTAGGCCTGCCCCTCATAATCTACCTGCCCCCACTCCACTAGCTATGGCACCAAGGCACAGCACATCCGAGATGCAACCTGGTAGCACAACCTCGACTGTCCCTGCACTACCTGGCCCCTCAGGTAGTTCTGCCCTGCATGAGATGCCAGTGGTTTCCTCTGTGAGCAGTCGCACAGGTGGAGATTTTATCAGCCATGATGAACTGCCAGGGTTGGTGTGTAGGATTGTGCACCACACAGTTGGTGCATGTCTATGGCAGATGAAGACACTGCTATCCATCTCTGTACTGAATAACAGAGGAGGTGCAGACACCAGACAGTGCAGCCACTGGTGCAGTGAGGTGACAGTGATGACAGTCCAGTGGGTAATGACTCTATTCTCAACGTCATCCAGCTTGATGGTTTGCGATGTCCCCACCGTCACCCCAACCATGGTGTAAACCCACATCTTGTGTTCTTCATCATCCCTGTGTCTTGTCTTATATGTCCTGTCTATCTGAAATTGCTTCCTTGCCTATCCAACCTACCTGACCTAGACATATCTACATCCCTTCCCCAACATTTCTCTCTCTCAAAAAAAATGAACTCCTGTCCCCCAAAAAATGTTGGCCCATACATAGCTCTCCATCTCACACCTGTCTTCTTGGCACCCTCAATTCAGTCCAATTGGCTATACAACATTATTGTGTTGTGGTCACCCTCTCTCTCTCTCTGGGGTTGACATTGCAAATTCAGCTAATATTTTGTACATCTGAACATTTTTACTGTAGAAAGCATTGTGCACTAATGCTTTATAAAACTAAATGGGTATTGTGCAATAATGCTTTATAAAAAAATACTGGGGATAATGCAATGATGCTTCATACAAAATTAATGGGTAAGATATGACACTGGTGATGTGGGGAGTACAAAGGGAAATCCTTGCTAAACAGTGTCATTTACTATTGATTGTATAAAATGCAACTGCTATGCAACTGACTCTGTGACAGCATGTGTTAATGCATTATTGTTGGAGGCAGATGTTACTGGGTTTAAATATGGGTGTAAGTAGCAATTTTACAAGTGTATACTTTAAATACATTAACTGATATTGCTGTCATTCACCATTGTTTCACACTGGTGCAGGATGCACACCATTGCACAATAATTCTTTAAAGAAAAGAAATGAGAAAGACAGGAAAGTGGTAAAATGGGGAGCAAGCAGGGGGAAGAACTAAGTGAAAGGAGTACAGGAATGTGCAGGAGGGATTTAGGGCAGAACTATAGTTATCTATTTCTTCAACAATAAAACATGATCATATATGCAAAATATTATCTAAATTTGGACTGTCACTTCCAGAAAGAGTGGTGACAGTAACACAATCATGTTGAATAGGCAATTGGACCAAATCAAGTGTGTTATTAAGACGTGTGCGAAATGAAGAGCTAAGTATGGGACTATGGAAATATTTTTTTTATTCTGGGACTGCTGCCCCCCCCCTTTTTTTTTTTTGAGAAAGAGATGAATGCTGGGGAAGGGATGTAGGAATGTTTGGGTGAGAGAAGTTGGGTAGGTGAGGAACAATTGCAGACAGACAAGACAAGGGACAGGGACAGTGAAGGACACAAGAGGTGGGTGAACACCATAATTCGGTAGATGGTAGGAAATCCAGAAATCAAGGTCCCATGCATGTCAAGCTGGTTGACAGTGAGAAACTAGTCCTCACCCAATGGACTGTTATCACTGTCACCTCACTGCGCCACTGGCTGGAGTGCCAGATGTTTGTGTCTCCTACAGGTATTCTGAATCAGAATGGAGAGCAGGCATTCCATCCCGCATAGGTGTGCACCCACAGTCTAGTGCACAATCCTACACAACATCCCTGACAGTTCATCTCAGGTGATAAAGTCACCACCTTCACCACTGCTCCTGGAGAGAACCACAGGCCTATTCTCCAGGGCATAACTACCTGATTGGCTAAGTAGTGCAGGGGCAGCAGAGGGGCTACTGCTAGGTCATGCACCAAATGTGCTGGATAGCAGTCTGTACCCAGTGGAGTGGGGACAGGTGGATCCCATGGGACAGGCCTACACCACTGTGATGTGGGAAAAAAAGGGTTGGGGTGAGAGAAAATAGGGACAACTTTCATAACTTCATATGTAACATACAAAGCATTGATGCAATTATTTGATACAATACTGTTACTTTTGCTTATAACACTACAAAGTCCTAACAAATTTTTCATTACTTTTAAGACTACCCAGTTCATAATGGAGGCACACTATAGTACAGACTGCAGACACCAATCCTTCATGTGTGCATGTATTACAAATATGTGTGTTCAGTTATACTGATTACAGTTTACAGAAGGTCATTTGTGCCACTGGTATAGAAGTCTGAAGTTACATTTTAATAATGATAAAAACCTAACAGTACAGTATATTTGGGAAGTGTGGTTTCTGAATACACAACTGCTGGCTACTCTCTAATACGGTATTGTTAGTTTGTCATAAATACTACTGCATGCATACTTTCCTTTTAAACTTTACAGATGCATATTCACTGTTATTTGGGAATATGGAACTGTTGCTTTGTGCTACAGACTAAGGCATGCAGACTTTCTTTTACAGTTGAGATATGCATGCTCAGTTTGATACAGCTAAGCTGTCCTTAACTGTTAATGCTGCAAAATTGCTATTAAAATTATTATTATTAAATTACTATTTAGAACAGTACTGTTCTGATTCATACATATCACATTCTTCTTATATCCTTAACAAATGTGTGGCATGGGACTTCATATTCAATGCTCACTCCATAGCAGTTGTGGAAAAAACAGAACATAACAGAGTACCATTATAAATACCAGTCTTGACTATATACAGCTTTTAACTCTTACAATTACACACTAACATTGATACATACACATCTGCTGGGGTGTCCCCTGTACTAAATTCCTTGATCCAATGGTCGAGAGTATCTCGCTTTTTTCTCCAGAGGTTATCAAAAGAATGTGTGCATTGCTAACTAGTGCGGGGGATACCTGTAGCACTGGTCAAAGCCCTGGAAATACTATTCCAGGCTTCAAACTTGTATTCTGAGACTGAATAGTCCCACTGCAGCAACCGGGCCCGTGCTCCTTAACTAGGAGTCTAATAAAGTCTTTGGAGTCCTGAGTGCTCCACCTCTGTGCTTGGACATGTTTATGACAGCTCAAGCTTAATGTAGAATGAGCATTGCCCACCAATTGCATTTTGAATCCTGATGTTTTCCCACCAATTTCACGTCTTGCCCTTATTGAGAGATCGCACATTTTGATTTTGAAACATAACATTTGAAAATGTTGTGCATCACTTACCATTATGCAAACATGATAGGTGAGGGTGCACACTGGTGGGCACTCTGTTTTCGTGATGTTAAGTGATGTGCAGCAGTGGCAAGCACTGCAATTTCAAGATTATTTGGTATACAGGCACTTGTGTAAATGTGCTAGTCGAATAGACCGTGTCTGCTGTTCTCCTACACTTACAGCTATTGCTACAAAAGGTTATGAAAACAGTTGTGTATGTTGCACATCATTGCTATAATCTGCAGTTTCACAACAGTAAAACAAAATTTGCACACCCTGTACTAGACCCAAGACCAACTGCACTCCACACCTATACTTAACACTTGCTGCCACTGGATTAGTGACACAATATGATCTATCTTAGTATTCATTGTAAAGTTCTCATTGTTAATTGCAGTACAATGCCACTTACCATGTTTGCATAATGGCCAAAAGCATTAATTGAATGCATCCAGTTTGTGTTTGTCTGTCTGGGTCCTGTCTGCAAGCTGTGTGTCCATTCCTCCAGTTTGTGTACTGCTGCACTTCATGCAAGCCAAGTGGGCACAATCAAATGCATTTGTGCTAAGCTGTGCATTGAGCAAACACTGGCCTCAAAAAAAAAAAAAAAAGCAATGGGAGACATAGTTGAAATAAAGAAAAACAATCTATGGCAGTGACCCAAACAAATTTTAATGAGGAAAACTCAAGTAAGGGAAAAGCAATTGCTGTGCTTTCCTACGATCTGCTTTTGTTGCCAGCAAACTTACACAGAAATGCTATCCATGCTGTCCAGAATTTTGCAGAATGTCCAGAGTTCTGCATCATATTTTTGGGCTATTCCTTGTAAAAGTTGTGGTTTTCTGGAAAAAGCAGTCAAACTGGAAGTCAATCCATAATGAAATACATTTCACTTTCATACTTCATAGCCTTCAGAAAATGCATGCTAACAAAAATCCTATTATTCTATCAACTTTCTACATTTGTAAGAGCAATATGGTAAATCTGTCACTATATCTGGCCCTTTGTCCCCCCATTATTTTAGTCTTTGTCCAGATTTCTTGCACTAAAAGGTTGGGTGGTACAATCCCCATTCATGTTACAGGTTTCACTGCCAGTGGCACTGGTGTGAGCTGCGAAACCCAACTTAAGCTCATCCCGCATCATTAATATGCATGGCGCGATGCTGTGTGATGACCAATTTTGTGTACGCGAAAACTCTCCATGCAGGCTCTGCCTGGAACCTACACAGAGTTTATTGAATTCAGAGGAATATCTACAGTATATACAATAGACTCTTGCTGGGACCGGACCTTAGGCTGGATAAATGAATGACTGGTTAATCATAAAAAGCATACAAAATAGAGACAATTTTTAAATATTCCTCTTAGAAACTTAGAAAGTTACTAGAATAAACAATTTTGTTTTTTCTGAAGGATATGAAGTCTGCCAACACCGATTTAACATCACCTATTTATATATGCAAACATAAGTCACACTGTTCAAGGCATTAAGAATATACTTCTCAAACACATGCACAATGTAACAATACTCTAGCATAATACACAATGCACAATGCTGACTTTTCACTGTCTAGACTGTGGAAGGCGGGCAAAAACAAACCAACATGAAGAATCTTTTTACAAAAAAATGTATGCTTTATCATGGGTTACAACTGATCACAACACAATTTTCCTTATGTTGCAATTAATCACCCCTAAACCACTAATTCAAAGTCATTTTACTGCAAACCGCATGACAGCTAAACACACATCTTCTATAAAATGACGGACATTCCTAGCTTGATACAAAATGTTAAAAACTAATAGTTCCACTGATACTCAAACCATAACCACTGTCTATCACTTCATCTGTATTAATGGCTGGTTCTAAGCAATTGATGGGAAAATATACAAATTGGGTTATATACTTACCTCACTTGAGTGATGTGTGCATCTCTTCTTTGCTAGATACCAAAGTAGGGAAGTGACATTAGAGGGGGCAATCCCACAGTCTGAAATTTGGCCCTATGTCTGCTATATAGGGGGCAGTCACAGCATTATTTTCTACACCCACAACGTAACATCATAACCAAACACTGCCGTCTTCCCAATGACAAGACTGCCCAATATTTATTTTTATTTCTCCAAGGAGTTGTAATACTTTTTAGCTACTCTCCTTTTCATGTACTGGATATTACTGCTGTTAAGTGTTCTGTAAAATTCATAGAATGTCTACTTTATCTGTATTCATCACTGCAAACAATCTCTGGGTGCTGGCCTCTTAAAGCAGAGTCTGGTTAAAGTGAGACCAGATAAGAGGGAGTCTACTGTAATGCATTATTTTCATTTCCATGCTTATTGTCATTTACATGTTCATAAATTCTATTCTTTCATTGCTTGTCTGTTAGTCCACATAAAACCAATCAAAGGCAAACCATGAAACAAGGTAAATCACACCACTAGTTTAACAATAGAAGTGTCATTGGCATGTAACAGATTTAGCAAAATCAACCATAGTGATATAAGGTACATCCAAAATGAACCTACAATAAACACCGTGGCCACACTTAGACATCCTGTTTATTTCCCCCTTGGAGTAGGATAATTATTTTTCTCCAATATTTATTTTATATTTTCCCTCTTCTGAACAATATTAAATGTTCATATCCTAATTTTTCAAGTACAGAGATGATTGTTAATTTTAATTTTATTTTAAAAATCTTATATAGTCTATTGGCATCAGTACTGAAGGGTAAAAATTGTGGTTCTGAAGTTGATGCTGAGATAACTGTCAAGAAATTATTATCATAAAAATGGGTCAAAACACAGACTACCAAGATTCACAGACATCTCATTTTAATTTTATTTATAAATCATGGGGATGGCCACATGAAACATTTAAAAGTTTTTTCACTTCACATTCAAATTGTTGTCATCAGGGACTATCAAATAGAGGTGTACAAGTTGCCCCTTAATTTTTTTTAAATAACGGTGAAAACTTTTAAAATGCAAGTAAGAATTTGAGAATGTGCCCTTCCTATAAATCTTCTAGGTGAATCTCCTATTGTTGATATCCTTATCTATCAAACATCCAAATAATTAATATGTTTCTCATAATGTGAATATGTAAACCTTAAAAAAGTTGACTGTGAATTATAGTATAAGATAACCTTCAACTCATGAATTCCTCCCTTACAAAGTATAAAAATTCTTCTAATAATCTTTTGTAAAAATGCATGTATTTCATAAATTCTGAAGTAAAGACTCACCTGTCTTCCCAAACTGCAAGTACAATATACGCACAGCAGGGGGAACATGCTGCCTCCACAGCTATCCTAGTAATTGATGAAAAAAATATTCTTCAAAGCTAAAATAATTGTACTTCAGAACAAATTCCATAAATGTAACAAAATTGTTAACGTCTGTGTTAGTAAGCAATTTCCAATCAGATAATAAATCTGAGAACCAGCTCATGATAAATGGAGTGTGGAACAATAGTGAACAAATTTGCTGTATCCAGTAGTATTCTGCAGGCTTTCAATTGTTTCTTTTTATAGTTTATTAATTGATCATTTGTTGTTAAACAAAGCAATAATAGAAAGCTGTAAATATGGGAATAATTTAACAGCCAGATTCAATAAAGCCTACATGGTAGCACAGTATTTTGTGTTCAGTAAGTGGCTCTACATGGTGTGTAGAGCCACACACAGCCATGCAAACAAGGTAAACACTGTGACATGCAAATTTCAACATAAGTGGCTGAATTGTATGCTAATCAACCAATCCAAGATGGAAGAGCTATCCAACAAGCTATAAAGCAACTGTGTAGACGTAGGGCTGTTTTTTCCTATAAATTCCAATACCTATTGGAATACAACCAATGAAAGAAGTCAACACAGAAACAATGTTAGGTGCTGCTGTTGCTTTAATTCATGTATATGTGCAATGGGCTGAAGTCTATGCTGCTGCTGCTGCTAGTAGACTAAGGCCATAAAGGAGAAGAGTTTTCAGACTACACGTAATTTATCACAATCTACTTGATGTGGAAATTGTAGAGCACTACAGGGTGGATAGAGACAAACTACAGGAGCTCTGCAACCTCTGTCATCTTCAACTCAGAGCCAGGGCAAACCAAGGGGAACCCCTCCAAGTGGAGATATAGGTATGTGTACCTCTTAGAATCTTAACTACAGGCACCTTTCGGAGACCAACAGGGGACATGCTGGGGGTGTCACATGCATCAGCATCCAGGATCCTCCATTGGTTCCTGAATGCTATGCTCGTACATGCTAGTGACCACATACATGTTTCCCATACTCCTGAGGATAGGGCCAGAAATATGCAGGAGTTCTACCCTGTAGCACATGACCTTGAAATACTGAGTGCCATAGACTGCAAACATGTAATAATTAAGGCACCACCAGGGGAACAGGGAAGGGTCTACATTAACAGAAAGGGCTTCCACTCTATTAGCTGCCAAGTCACGTGTAATGCCAAGGAAATCATCTTGAATGTGTGCCGGCAACCCAGGCAGTTACCATGGCTCACATATCTGCCACACCTTCCAACTGTATCAGATGTTCTCTAGGGGAGATATCCCAGAGGATCATTTACTGGGGGGTGCAGGTTATGCATTGGAACCATGGCTGATGACACTCATCAGAAATGCACACACACCTGCTGAAGAATGCCTTAATGAGGCACATGCTCAAACCACAAATATCATAGAGCATGTGTTTGGGCTGCTGAAGTCATGGTTCTGTTGCGTAGATACATCTGTTAGGGCTCTGCAGTACAATCCAAGGACATGTACTGAAATATTCACAGTATGTACCATGCTACACAACATCATCCTGAGAAAACAGCAGTAGGATCAACAAGGGGAAGGTGCAGATATCCCACTTCCAATGCCAATGTCACCACAGCCACACTCAGGTTAGGAGTCACTGAGGAAGCAACATTTGCTGTGGGTGTAGGCCGACGTAGGCATGCTCAATATGCCTTTGTATTGGCTAAAAGACAATGCATAGCACACTCACTCACCACCTAAGTGACTAAAATCTTCCTCCTATGCACATACGTATAGCAGAATTGATGCCAGGCAACTCTCACAACCTTTACCTCCCCATGTATTGGCTGTGTAGTGCTTGCATTAGATACAGTCAACCTTGAACTAAAACTGTTGAACTTCTGGAATTGCAAGGTAAGTGTTGAACTACTATAGTCCAATATATGTTAACAAAATAACAGTGGTGCAATACACACAACAATCTTGACATCAATAGCACAGACTAAAATATTTCTTTGAATTACTCATCAGTACTGACAAAAAAAGTTTCACTTACTATGTGCAGATGATGGCATGTTCTGTATGCCGGATGGTCCTGGAAGAAGTTAAGCAAATGGTGAGGCCAACATCATCACAATTAACGGTAACACAGGGAATAATACTCTAGCCCCTTTATATGTTCAGTAACTATACTTTCAACAAGAAATGGATGACAAGTTCTGCCTAAGACCATGTATAATTAATCAGAATGTGTTGTTAACTGTAACAATCTTCAATCTCCCCCCAAAACAAAATTCTTGTGAAACAAAACTAATGTATTGATTTTATTTTATTTTTTACTACACAACAGTATTTAACCATTGAGGTACAAAAGCCTACATGGAAGCTCCTCCTGGGACATTGTTTGTTGTCCCTGAAACAGTAGCGCTAATGTCCAGGACATGTTATGCGACACTTTCCTCGGAGCTGTCTGGATCCCTGACAGTGGACAAGAACTCTTCATTTGCTGTTAGTGGTGGTTCTGTAACAGGCCCTCAACTGGTACCCATCCAATCATGGGCCACTGCAGCTGGTCTCCTTTGTGTGGATGAGATTGTGTCAGTTGCCCTGTGATGCACCTGGTCATATGTCCTAATTTGGCTGCCCACTGCATTAACATCTGCTATGATCTGCTGCCAAATTTGCATTCTGGCTGACATATCGCCACACCACCTCTCAAGCAGAAAGGCACCATGTCACATAAAAGTTTCAACAATGACCTGATACTCGGGGTCAGTGAAAGGTAGGTTTTGAGGATTGATATGCCTGGGTGGGATAGTTCTAGGTGTCCTAAACGAGAACAGAAGGATAATACATACAAGTATCACATAACTACAAAATAAGTGTTCCAGATAAAACAGAAAAGGTAGCATTTCAGAATTACCCACTGGGGAAAAACAAAATAGTATACAGATTTGAAATATGGACAACAGGCTGGATGCAAAAAAGGAGAGTAACAATAGCAACACATCCCTGTTTGTGCCATACCAGAAATGCAGATGTTCTTCCCCATCCCCAAAAGAACAGGCAAATGACACATTTTGTTAACAAACCACCTTTGAAATGCTAAAAGTGCTATCAAATGAACTGTCCCTGAAACATGTCTACAGATTTAACACAGAGCATTTCATGTTAAGGTATAACTAATCATGTATAACTGTGAAATGCTCTGACAAACATGCCCATGACATCAGTACACTTCTAACTAATGCATACAGATAAAAGTGTAAAAGCCTTTGTTAATCAAAATGTATATCTATCTGTATGTATCGATCTAATATATATATATATATATATATATATATATATATATATATATATATGTAACTGACAAAATGCAAGCATACCTCATGTTCAGTAATCCTGATATATTTGTAGATATATCCCAAAGTAATAGCCTCTTTTCTGTGTTCTCCACATAAACAAGTCTCCTCACCTTCAATTTCCATAGCTACATGATTGTCTTTTTGTGGTGTAGATTCAGGGGTCTCAGCCCGATGAAGGTGCAATTGAGGTGTGATTTCATTAGAATTTATAAATCCCAAATACTTGGCTCTGTGTAGCTGATGTAAATATAATACAGACACTCTGTCAGTGTTTGTTTTTAATGGATTGCAATTGTGAATGATTACTGGTAGGGAGAAGGTAAACACAACAGCACTGCAGACTGCCCTACACCCAGTGGGTATGTCATGTTAGACTTACAATGTGATAACTGTAATTTTGTCAAGGTTAGAAATGTAAGTAATTAGCACACAATTCATAGGTTCTGTCGATTAAGATCCAACATCCCCTTCTTCTGTTGGGAACTGCATATTATATTATTGCCACACACATTTAAAGGGCAATAATTTACAATGACTTACAGACTGCATGTCTCAGATCACTGGTCAGATAATAAAAGAATAACCATCAAACACAGAGGAGTAAAGCAGAGCCGCATATTTGTAAGCAATACTCATAACTGGTTGTGTGATCACTTATAGCACTATTTCAAACAATAATACATGTACAAATAACACTTGTATGGTTTTATATTACTGTAGATGTGTTGTAGTTGGTTGTATGCAGAATTATTTCATTTCCTTGCTGCACAGCTGTTTGTGTGGCAAAAGAGGGATAATGCATCCAAACTGTGTTTTGAAGGTTCATTGGAGTGAGAGTTAAAATCCAGTTCTATGTAGAAATATGTCATTTGTACTAATAAATATTGTGTAGTGTTTATTCCATTATTCATTTTATTTATGTTTCAGTTCCCTGCTGCATAGCTGTTCATGTGGCAGAGAGGGATACGGCACATTTACTATGTTCTGAAGGTTCATTAGAGTGAGAGTTCAAATCTAGACCTATGTAGAAATATCTCATGTGTATTAACATTTTATAGTGTGTATGCCATAGATTGTGTTTCCTCATTTCAGCTACTTTTTCCCTTTTTTTCTTTTTTTTTTTTTTGGGGGGGGGCACTTTTTGTGCAATGCATAACTTAGTCCAAACATGGGAAAAGGAGAAATAAATTAATGTCAGATTGGACTGTGCTTATCCCATTTGCTTGAAGTGTGACAGTGCACAAACTGGACTAGTGGCCCACCAGAAAGCAGACAGAACACCTGCAAACATGGTGTCTGCAAAAAGGCAAAGGTCAAAAACAATACATTGTTGCAATTTTTGGTTTCCATTGCACAACTCACTTACTGGCATTGTGCAGTGGTTAACCATTGAATACCTGCAAACAGGACTCAGACCACCAATAACGGAAACAGGATGCATTCAATGAATTCTGTTGGGCATTGCACAAACACACTAAGTGGCATTGCATGATGGTTAACTCAGAGACCTTGAGAAAGAATAGCAAAATTAGGAAAGTTCCTGTAACTAGTCCTGTGGCAGCAGTTGTAAGTGTAGAGCTGGAGTACAGATAGTCCTGGGTTCTAGTACAGTGGGTGTCAACTTTTTTTTACTGTTGTGACAGTACAGTTTATAGCAATGAACTGAAAAACAGTTTCTGTAATGACAGGTATAAGTGCAGACATGATTCTGGTTCTAATACAGCCTATTCATTATATTCACTCTCACTTATAACACTTTAGATAGTGGAGCTGTTATGAATGATATGTATGAGGCATAATACACCATTGCTGTGTTTTCAGATGAATGACTGATGGTATACTGTCTAATATATTTCTGTAAGTATAATTCTGCTGTCTGTACTTGCATGAGCTTCACAATTACATAAGACAAATAAAGAACTGGATCTGTATCCAATAACCTTGTCAGGTTACACACATACATACTGGCCTCATGCAGACCTCCAAATATCTTGCCTCCAGCATGCCATGTTGATGTCATCCACTATAAGATGACCTGCAGTCTTGTAAAAGTCAGACTTGAGCAATGTCACTTGTGTACAGTACTGAGATTTGTAGTTTCTGTACTAAGGCAGGAGTTCTGTTCTCACTTCAGTCAACTTGGGTGTATGCACTTGCCTGACATTACAGGCACCCTTTTCCACCACCATGTTGGACTTTGTAATCACCATATTCTTCTCAACAGACAATGCTGATTTCATCAGCTATAAAGTGTTGTCTGAGACACTCCAAGTGAGACTTGAGCTGTGGTGCTTGCCTTAAATACAGACCTCTGTAGGTCGTGTATCTTAAATAGGTATGAATTCTGTTCTCTCTGCAGTCAACTGTGTGTATGTTTGTAAGTTTTGCAGCAGCATGTGGAACAATGTTACCATATTCTCCTCAATAGACAATGGTGTCATCAGCTATATTTGATTTGTGGATGTGCACTATTCCCACTGGGGCAGTGTCACAGACTTGTACTATACAGATTAGAGTGACATGGCTTTCAGTCTATCCACATATATCATGGTCTGATTTGTACGTCTTGTGCTTTTTGGTGAGAAATCCCTGTGGTCTCTCCATCTGCTACATGTGTCTGGTGAGGTACATGCAAAAGAGAGCATTATACTCTATTAGTGTTCTGATGAGGTTCAAGTACAGTGCTGTAATATAATCCTATGATCTGAATACAGTGATGTGACTTATGATTTGCACAACATAAACTTCCAATAACAGTGTGGACATTTGGTGGTTGAAGTTCAGATTACTATATACGTGTATTCCCACCACTGGGTTTCAGCATAGTGGGACTATTGCCAATGCTGTAATTAACAGGCAAATTCCACTTTTCAGAAGGACAACATAAATAGTCATTTCTGCCTTTATTTGTACAGCATACGGCTTTGTCAGCAATCATTTGTCTGTGTTAGCCCCTCCTGTGGTATTTTATCATCATAGGTGGACTCAGTGATAGCACCCAGTATGCAAAAATCAGCAAACGCTGTAAGCCAAAGGCCATCTACTTTAGCATGAACTGTTAAGAAATAGATCACAATCAGTAAAGAGCCAAGCATAGATCCTTGGAGTATGGCAGTGGTGACAGCTGTAGTGGTAAAGGTTAATTCGCCAACTTTCACAGTATGCATTCTGTGTTTGCCATCTAGTGATGCAAGGTTTGATCCTTAGCTGGAAGCGTTTCTCAATGATACTTGTGCAAGGGATTGTATCCAAATCCTAGGCCAGATCAGGATAGGCAGTATGCACTTTCTTACCTTCATCCAGGCCTATCACACAGAACCAATAGGCTGTGACAACATTACAGATCATATATTGCATGACTCAGCACATACACCTTCCTGTCAGAGTTGAATGCACACTTCAGCACACCCTCCACACAGACTATGTTCTTGTAGAAGGGTGTACATCAACATGCGACCATCTGAGTTGGGGGTAGGACAACACCTGATGCATACATGTATAGACACATGCCGACTCTCCTCATCTGTGAGGTAGACCAACATGTCATCCTGGACCTTTTCTAAATGGACACTAGTAATAACTTGGCTGCTTGCAACAGAGCTGTATGAGTTGATCATGCTACATCATGTCTGTTACATCTGTTAGATGTCCTCAGAGAGGTCATCGAGGGCATTCATGATAATGACACTATCATCCTTTTCAACTTGACAAGCCCAAGTCATTTGACACAAATCCATACTGAGGAATTCATTCAACACTGTCTGATATGGCCAAAAACATCCATGTCACCAAGTAGAGGGACTACTGTAGAACATATGTTCCATGTAAATATGTTGAAATATGTGAAGTGACCTATATCTCAGCTCAGTGATCAGGTCTGTACAACAGTGATATCTGCTAGGCCCTTTCCTGTCCATTCTTTAAGTCACAGATATCACGAATGACATACATATCCTGTATCTAAACAGCTGTCTGAAGGACTACAGATTGTGGGCAATCATTAACCCCAACTGTGATATGCGTATAATAGAGACAGTATCAACACACACCAAAGATTGCTTCCACAGCCATGACAACACCTGCAATGACACAAAAAGATGGGGCGAGGGCTTGTTACATCAGATAAGGAAACACACAACCCAAGTATAATGTAGACATCACACCCTATAATCAGAATAATAGGAATTTGGCCTGCATGACGTGGTAGATGGTATGTGGAACATCTATCAGCATGTGGCCATAGTGTTGACTATACCATTGTATGTAACACAACTAGTGAGAATGTGAAGGACATCCACATCACAGGTCATAATACCTCCATCGTTTATAGCCTTCATCACACCAGTAACTGAGTACAATGCACCCTTCTTCATGTACCTCCCTCCACATCTTCCAGTGATGTGTAACTGAAGTGTACCACCCTTACCGCAGTGAGCTGTCACACATCCTATTGGTCATACCTAGGTATTCTTTTTGTGGCATAAACATTAGTGTCTGATGGTGTGGAACCCCATCAAGTTGTTAGACCAGATGCATGTGTGCTACCTGTTCTCTTGATGCACACAGTATATACATAGGTGTTTGACAACATTAATGGCATGGATAGCATCCGTGATAGTGTGGTTTGTGCTATATATATCTATATATATATATATATATATATATATATATATATATATATATATATATATATATATATATATTATAAGAACAAATGCTTAGAATGTCAAACACACCTTTGTTGACAAGTTTTAACCAAACGCTCTTATAAGCGAAAGCTGACAAAGTTGAAAAAGACATACTCTAAATATTTTAGTTGTCCAACACCAGTCCCCCACTGCCAAGATGAACATGAACTGCAAACACTGTAAATTTCACTTGTAACAAACACTCTAAATATCTGCTACAATCATTCCTGTTTGTAAAGTAAATGAAGTAACCATACCAATTGCCAACAGTAAATCTCCAAAATTACAATTGACCAAAATGGCACTTTCCCAAAACACAAGCCAGCTAACACACATACACTAATTTTTCTCTAATTTTTGCAGGGGGGCTGTGCCCCCCTTCACCCCCTGCTAATTATATATACCAACTCTGAGATCACACTAAAATTAAGGTAAACATGTATAATTCATAATGTACACATCTTTACGTTACTGCTACATTTGCGTGTGTTGGCCAACTATGACATTTCAAATTTAGACCCATAAATATATATATATACACACACACATACATATGTATATATATATATATATATATATATATATATATATATATATATATATATATATATAGACATAGATACATTTGCCATGCACACCAGTCAAGTAGCCTGTATTGATCATAATGTTGCATACAGGTATAGCAGTGTCCCTCCTAACACCTCCAGCAGATGGTATGGTGCCAGGACAGTGTACATATCATAATAGTTGTACAAGTATGTTTGTGCAGAATCATCTCTGATCACTCTAAATCACATATGTTATGTCAGAGGTATGGAATTACTGGTGGTATTATTATGATATTGTCCATGATTGTGATTGCTTCTTTTAATGCCGTCCATAAGCCTTTACCTCAGTCCCACTTGCTGGATACCTATGCTGAGATTACACACATATTCAGTCAAATCAGTTTACACAGCTTTACAATATGCACCTTACCCCAATTGTATTTGACATCTCTGGTAGTTATCCTCTACATTATTCATGTAAGGATGCTTATCTCCCACAGACATCCTTCCCATTGTTATGCCACCTTGTGTGACAGTCACATAAAACACATTTCACTGGGCAGTTTCTGCTGTACCAGATTGATATGTGATTGGTGTTGCTGCTTCAACTGACTTCCATTGACATTCCCTCATCTGCTGTCCATTAGGTTGTTTCACCTATCCTCTTTCCTTGCATTCATTCCTGCAGCTCATCAGTGTGTCGCTATTCAGTATAAACACTTTCCTTGAGTGTTTATTTTACATGGCAGTCCATGTACCCTTACAGATGATTTACACAAATTCAGTACAGAATGCCAGGAAATCTGCGGTAGTGCAGCAGTTAGCGATGTTGCCTCATGGCAAGAGGCTCTCTGGTTCGATTCTTGGCTGGATAGCCTTCTGTGAGGAGTCTGCATGTCCTCCCGGTGGTTGAGTGAATTTAAAGACATGCAGGTAGGTGCATGCATGTGTGGATGTGCCTTCTTTGAAGGTTGAGTGCCTGGCTGGCAACTCGACACCATAAACACTCACTGCCAATCATTAGCGGACTGGGGTTTTGCTGTGGCAACCCCAAACCGGAAAAATCCGAAAGAAAGACTGTACAGAATGCCAGGAATGGGATTTCACAATACTCTGCACTGTAGATACACTGCCCTGTTCTGTGTTTGGACCATATATTTAACAATCATACCTCTCAGCTGTATACATTTTCAAAGAATTTCCAGATTTTTGTCTTTATACCTTCTGGTGTGGTCCTTATCAAGTTTGTGGTTTTCTCCCATATCACTGGGATGATCTCAGGACTGATGTGGCTCAATAATTACATACAATTGAGCTTCAGACTTCGAATCCTTCAGAACATGTATCTTAACACAAACCCCTGATTATTCTAGCACATTTATAAAGAGCACATATGCCAAATATGTCCCTATTCTGGGTCATTTTCTCTCCATTATGTTGGACTTTGTCCAGATGTCTTGATCTAAGAGATTGAGAGCTATGTGTTAAGGTCTGGTGATCACTGTGGCATTCCGCACAAAACCGCAGACCTTCAGTCTGATTCAAACATGAACGCTATCCATGCTCACCCAGATGGCTTCCTGGCCAGCAACACTTTTGGCAGCCATGAAACCTCGCTTATTTATGTTTAAACGTGTTGTGCAGTATGAAAGAGAGACAGTCACAAGATCACATACAAGAGTAGCCAACATTCAACTCAGGTAGACTTCCTCCTAGTAAGGAAAAGGCACTGGGGTAGAATCCATGATTGCAAAGTCATCTCCAGTGAAACAGTCAGTTCGCAGCATAAACCAGTAGTTGCCACAATCAGCTGCAAGCAGTGGTCAGAGAAGGCTCTAAGGTCAACAGAGACCAGGCTGAAGACCTGGAAGTTGACTGGAGAGAAAGTACAGCACTTCAAGGAATTACTCAGGGCTCTAGCACATCAAGAAGAGGAGGAAATAGGTGGAGTTGAAGAAGAGTGGCAGCGCCTAAAAACAGCATGTGTTAGGACTACAGAAAAGATATGTGGCCGAGCCAGGTATGGAAATAAGATACATAAGAAAAGCTGGTGGTAGAATGCAGAAGTGCAGGAAGTAATCAAAAGAAAGAAGGAGTGCAGGAAGAAGTGGGGAGATTGAAAAGACTGACCAAGCTAGGAAGAACTACTGGTTGGCTAACAAAGAAACTAAGAAAGAAGTTGCAATAGCAGAGAATAGGGCATCAGAGGCACTCTATAAGCTTCTGGAAAGTGACTCAGTAAGGGGCACAAAGAAACTATACCAGGTTGCAAGGCAAAGACAGAAAGATAAAGAAGATAGTCAGACACCCTTCATAAGGGATTCCAGCAACAACCTTCTTACCAGCCCACAGGACATCAAAGGCAGATGAAAGGAGTATTTCCAGCAGCTTCTGAATGAAGAAAACCCCACAGAAGCGGTACTGCCCCAGAAACAGCCTACAATGAAAGTAGAAGAGGAGCCCAGCTTAGAAGAAGTAAGAGTAGCACTAAGGAAAATAAAGTCAGGGAAAGTAGCAGGCTCAGATGAGGTCACAGCAGATATGGTAAAGATACTGGGCGAGCTAGGGGAGAAATGGCTCCTGAGGGTACTAATTGCAGTGTGGAGAGAAAGGCGTATTCCAGATGACTGGAGAATAAGCATACTTGTGCCAGTGTACAAGAACAAAGGGGACATCCACAACTGTGGACAGTACAGAGGCATCAAACTCCTACCACATTGCATGAAAGTTCTGGAGAGGGTGATTGATAAACGGATACGCAGAATAGTAGAATGTAAGATGGGAGATGAACAGTTCGGATTCAGATCAGGATGCAGCACAATTGACCCGATGTTTGCATTGAGACATATACTTGAGAAGAAACTAGAGAAGAGGAGAGAGTCAAACTGGGCTTTCCTAGATTTGGAGAAAGCATATGACAAGGTCCCAAGAAAGCTGATCTCGGCAGTACTGTGGTGGTTTGAAGTCCCAGAAACATTGGTAGAATTAGTACATGCTATGTACAAGGACCCAGTGACTCAAGTACGAACAGTGTTTGGCCTCACTGAGGGGTTCCCAGTGGGAGTGGGTGTACACCAGGGTTCAGCTCTGAGCCTACTGCTGTTCATACTGGTAATGGACTACATCAGCAAACAGGTTGGAGGGGTCAGAGCAACAAAGCTGCTGTATCCAGACAATGTGGCAGTACAGGCAGACTCTGATCTAGAACTTCATCAAAGGATAGGAGAATGGAATGCAAATCTGAAAGCACATGGGATGAAACTAAGCACAGATAAGACAGTAGTAATGGCAGCAGATTGGGGAAATCAGAAGAAGCTGAGAATAGAGATAGATGGGAAGATAGTGGAACAGGTAAACAGCTTCAAGTATCTGGGAGGGGTGGTTGAGGAGAAGGGTAGTCTGAATGAAGAGGTCAAAGCTAGAATCAGAGGGGCTGCAGCCAACTGGCATAGAGTATCAGGTGTAGTATATGACAGAAGAATGCCAAAGAAGCTGAAATGTAAGGTGTACAAGACAGTGGTGCGACCAGTACTACTGCATGGTACAGAAACCTGGGCAGTAAAGACAGAACTGTTGAAGAAGCTAGAGGTGATGGAAATTAAGTGCCTGAGAAAGGTGGTAGGATGCACACTGCGGGACAGGCGAAGAAATGAGGACATAAGAGCAGAAGCCAAAGTAGCTCCAATTGCAGAAAAGATCAAAGAAAACAGATTACGATGGTATGGGCACATGTGTAGAAAAGCAGAAGACAATCTGGTGAGGGAGATTTCGGGCAGACAGGAAGAAGGTAAGAGGAAGCGAGGGCGTCCGGCAAAGAGGTGGATGGATTGTGGGAAAGAAGATCTGCGACAGTCAGGCATGAGTGTTGAAGAAGGCAGGAGAGTGGCACTGAATCGAGAGAGTTGGCGACAGTTAATACAAAACCCTGACCCCATGTAAATGGGAAAAAGGGGATGATGATGATGATGGTGATGATGATGCAGTATGAATATGCAATGAGTGTTGCTGCTCACAGCTCATCACTGCTCATACATTTAAACTCCATGTAGACTTTGCATGAAGCATGCATGGAGTTTATCAAATCCCAGGGTAAATATAGCAAGGATAGAATACAAAAAAGGATTTGACAGCATCTTAGCTCACATTCATGGATACAGGTAATCTTCAATTAACATGGATTCATAAGTAGGTACTAGGCTATTGGCCCTAGGGCCTATATAAGCCTAGCCAAAAAGGTACCCTAGCTTTCGCCACCCAAGAAAATAATTTGCCTGTGCCCCTGTCAAGCAGAGCCCCAGAGATGATACCAGTGGTGAATTTCCTATTTCCCATCCAGTCATCAAGATTTTTCTTGAAGAGTGCTCATGAGGAGCTTTGTTTGATATTGATAGGTAGTTTGTTCCAGAGTATGGGACATCTCTGGGACAGGAATCTATCCCTCCAGCATGTTCTGTTTATTGTGGTGACAAGGTTTAGGTCCCAAGACCATGTAGCTTGGAGGCATTTCTTTAAGTGGAGCATGTCCAACAGCTCTGCATTTGACATAGCTTTGTATGTTAGGCAGAAATCACCTCTGAATAGGCAATATGCGACGGAGTAAAGCTGGAGTTTTTTAGATGGTCTGCATAGGGCATCTGTTTGAGGATGGTAATCCTCTTTATGAAATATTTCTGTGGCCTTTCCAGTAGTTGTAAATGTCTTGTGAGATACATACCAAAAGGGGCGTTATACTCTACAATGGGTTTAATGAGTGATGAATAGAGGGGAACAATTACCTCTTTTTTTCCTGGATGAGAAACCTTTTGTGATGAGGTGTGTCATGTAGAAGGATTTCCTGACTACTGTGGTAATGTGATTATCAAAGGAGCGAATACTGTCCACCTGTGTCCCAAGGTATCTTATCATACTTTCATTGTTAAGTAGACTACCACCTATGTGGTAGCTCATGGGTACAGAGTTTTTACCAAAGGGGATGACAATGCACTTTTTGGCATTGAACGTGAGGCCATGGATTTGACACCAGGCATCTGTCTCAGTGAGGCCCTTTTGTAGGATGTCCACATCGTTAGGAGTTTTGATTATGGTTCCTACTTTGCATCTGCAAACTTCATTAGCCAAAGGCCTTCTGTGTTAGCCTGTACTTCAGAAAAGTAGATAATAAACAAGAGAGTACCCTGGACTGAACCCTGTGTAACTCCACTTGTCACTCGTCTGAAGTCGGATTTGGAGTCTGCTACTTTCACAGTGTGGATTCTGTCAGGGAGCCAGTTGGAACCTATCTTTTGACATAGAGATTTATACCTAGTTTAGTGAGTTTATCTATAATTCTAGAGTGGGAGGTGGTGTCAAGAGCCTTGGCAAGATCTAGATAGGCTGTGTGAACCACCTTACCCTCATCTATGGCTTTGATGATTGCTTCAAAGAAGTCTGTCAGGTTTAGGAGACATGATCTGCCTTTTACAAACCCGAACTGGGTGGAGTCCAGAGTTGGGAGATTACCATTGTCTTTGTTTATAAGTTCCATGAAGATAAGTTACGTGGCCTTGCAGACAAGGCTCATTAGGCTAATGGGGTGGTAGTTCCCTGGGTCGATGATGGCTCCCCCTTTGTGGAGTGGGTTAACCATCGCTGTGTGCCATTCAGTGGGCACAAAGCCTGAGGTGAGACTATGATTGAACATGGTGCTTAGGTGAGGTGACGGTTCATTCTGTAGTTCATGTAGAATGCAGCCTGGGATGTTGTTAGGTCCCATGGATGCTGTTTTCTTGGGTTTGGAATGTGTGGTTTTTACCTGGGCAGCCATGATTAGAGGGACTTTGCATTTTTCCGGTATAAAAATGGGCCCTTTAGGGGGTGAAAGAGGGGTAATGTTAGCACTGAACCTATTTGCCAGGACGTTGGCAATATCAGTTGGTTCTGTATATTTAGTGCCATTGTGCTGTAACTCAGAGCAGATCTGAGTGTTGCCATTGAGATTCTTGACATAGCTATAGAATGCTTTGTGGTTGTCTTTAGAATCAGTGGCAATTTTGTTTTCACAACTAGCTTTGGAGGATTTTATGAGGGCTCTCAGCTTCTTACTGAGGCTGACAAGGGAGTTCCTCCAATCATGGGATTTTACTCTTTTTTGCAACAGTTTCTTTCTTTTGTTGTAAAGTTTGTTTATGGCAGGGGACCACCAGATTGACTTCCTTTTTTGGAGGATAGCATATTGGTTCTGTTAGGGACAGCACAATCCATGCACTCGTGTAAGTGCTTATCAAGTGCATTTGTGTAGGATTCAGCAGTCATACCTCTATCGTCCGTCTGCATGGGTGTCGTGAAGTTTGCCACTTCTGTCTTAAGAAGCATGAAGTTGGCTTTGGAGAAATTTTTTAAGGTGGTTTCCCTAATGGGGGGTGGGAACGGGATGTGCTTGGGGTCAGATCTGACTAACAAGGAATTGACCTCTGGTGTGGAACACTGGTAGACCATGTTGGTAATGACCAGGTCTAGGATATTGCTGCCCCTGGTGGAGGTGTGGATAAGTTGATCCAAGGCATTGGAATTTATGAATTCCAGAAAACGTTGCACAAAAGAGCTGGTACATGGTAGTTTTCCCAGTTAATGGTGGGGTAGTTGAAATTGCCCATTATGAGGATGTTGGGTTGTACCCTAATATTTTCCAGTGTATCAGGAAATGAGGAGTGGGGATCCTGGGGCATGGTGGGGGATCTGTAGCAGGTTACAATTTGAATTGTGGTCTTGCACAGAGTTAATTGCACTTGGATAATCTCGGATGCATTATGCTGAGCAACTAGCCTGGAGCTGTGGATATCCTTATGAATATGGACATGCCTCCACCTTTAATGTTTCAGTCCGGGTTAGGTGGCTGAAAGGTGTGGTATGAATTATAGCCTGGTAATGCAGGGGTGCTCTCTGGAACCTTTAACCAGGTCTCTGTCACTGCACATATGTCGATGTTCTCCATTTTAAGGAGTGCCTCGAGTGAATGCATTTTGAGGTTTAGACTGCTAGCATTGAGTAGCATTACCCTAAGATTTTGCTTGCTTGTACTTGTTATGGTGGTGAATTTGTCATTTGAACCTTGACTAAAAAAGGCACTATATGAGTGGCAAGAGCTTTAGCCAGTATCCAGAATCCCATGGGTGACAGGTGCAGGCCATCTCTGGAAAAGCATTGTGGTTTGCTGATCATGTCATCCCAGGCAGACAGATACTGGATACCCTTAGAATGACACCAGAAGCTTAGCCAATTGTTGAAGTCAATCATTTTGTCCTGGTACTGTGGTATCATTCTTGGTAATGGCAGGATGCTACTCAGGGCTGGGGTCTTACCTGCTTGGCTACAAGATCGGATAGCTCCTCCATGTCTCTTTTCATGTAGTCCAGGGAGGTACATCTCAGGTCATTCACACCAACATGGACAATGACAGAGTCATATTTGTATTTGTTGTGGAGTCAGCTGAGTGCGTGCATTATGTGGTGGATCCTGGCAACCGAAAGGCAGCTGACAGTAACTTTCTCCTTGTTTAGCCTGGTGAGTGGAGCATCAGTGTGCCTGATTTTAGAGTCACTTATGACTAGAGTGTTGGGTATGTTGTTATGCCTTATGGGCTGTGGTTGAATGACACATTGAGTTTGTGAGCTATGTGCCATTTGGTTTGTGTTGGGGGGCGGAGGTAGCTTGTGTTTCTGCTTTGGAGGTCTCTGTTGCTTGAGCAGAATTTTATTGAGAGCTTCCAGAATGTACATGCGTGTTTTGTGTTTCTATGTGTCTGTTTTGGTGGTGTAAATTTTGAGGGACTATGTGATGAGTGTGGTGTGGTGCAAGTGTTTACCTTCTCCTCTTGACTGTCTAGTCCAGTCTTGGGTGAAGAGAGCTTTGATTCCAGTTTGGCTATATAAGTGCATCTCTCACAGGTTGTAGTGCTGGGTGGTAGGAGGAGTGGGTTGTCTGTGTACATGAGGCAATTGCTGCATTGCCCCAAATTACCAGATTCATCCGGTAGACAGGAGAAAACACCATGAGCTGACCCTTAGACATGCCTGGATAGGTTCTTATTTATTAAGTACTAAAAACTGTTTTCCTCTAGACAAGTGAGGAAAGTTGAATGTTGTAGTAATTTGTAGCTTATTTAGTGCTTACAATGAGTTCTGAACAAGTGCTGAGCTCAAAGAAACAAATTTGAGTGCTAAAACTAAAAAAAAAACTGGCTAATGTTAAGGGGAAAATTTAAAGAGCAGACTTTATGGCGCCAGGAATAGTTTAACCCTAGCTAAGTGGCGATGCATAAAGTGTATTTTTTTTTTGTTATGTAACAGTAATAAATGAGCAAACTGATTTAAGCAAATTAACCAATAAAAAGATAAAAACAGAGCCCCATTCCAGCAGTCTTCAATCAGACAAGTTCTAACTGCACACTCCTGCCACTAGGGTGCAGGGGAACCTTCTCCAAAAAATGATGGTCTGGATTAGTGCTCAAGTTATACAACCAAAGCTAGATTCAGCAGGTCTGACTTTAGTCTATGCTACAGTAAACAAAGCATACCGATTTCAGAATGAAACAGTTCAAATAAGCAGGCGCAATAAGCCTTTAACCAGAAACTCCCATTTCAGAAGGGCAGAATCTACCCTCTCCTCCCACAAGAGTGTAGACCACACCTTCTTAATGTAAAATAACTGTCCTGAAGCCCAAGTGCTTAAACCAGAACTAATACACTTTTAGAATAACAGACACTAATCCTTCAATCAGCAACTCCCAACTTAAAAGGATGTAAGCTACCTGTCCTGCAACAACAGTGCAGACTCCACACTTTCTTAATGTAAAACGACTGCTCTGAAGCTTAAGTGCTTCAACCAAAGGCTTAGAATAGCAGTTGCAATTTAATCAGGCTATTAACAAGCAGTAATAAATGCAGCAGAATAAATGCAATTAAGTACTTTTAAGAACAAGCAGCAAAAGCAAAATAAAGTAATAAAGTAGGAAGAAACAAAAATACACTAAAAGCATATGAATAAAGTGCAATTTTTTTTATATAACAATAGAAAACAAGCAAACCTATTTTAACAAATTACCCAATTAACCAGTAAAAAAACTCAAAACTGAGCCCTGTTCCAGCAGTCTTCATTCATGCAAGTTCTAACTGCACACTCCTGCCACTAGGGTGCAGGGGAACCTTCTCCAAAAAAGATGGCCTGGATTAGTGTTCAAGTTATACAAACAAAGCTAGAGTCAGGATGTCTGAATCCAGTCTATGCTACAGCAAACAAGGCGCACCAATTTCAGAAAGAAACAGTTGAAATAAGCAGGCACAATAAGCCTTTAACCAGAAATTCCCAGCTCAGAAGGGCAGAATCTAGCCGGGACAGGTTCAATCTGATTGAACGTTAAGCAACTAGGGCATTAATGGAACACCTTATACTATACATTGTGTTCTACATAATGCCCTTCTGCATGATGTCCAACCGCATCGACTTCTGCTTAGCACAGTATGGACGTAAATGTGGTTGGACATTGTGCAGAAGGACGTTAAGCCATGCACACCTGCAACTGAATCCTTACAGATGTATTAGATACACTCAACATTGATCAATTACATTACAGTGACTTTGAAACATTAGCAAATAATTTTTCAGCTAAGTTATGACAAAAGGCAAATTAGTATCCCTGGAATAAAAATTCAATGGTTTGAGAGAGATTTTTTTGTCGCCACTGTTATTTATCTTTCTCTTAATTTCTTAAGCTGTTTTCTTAACATATTAGGCAATCATTACAGTTTAAAATCCAGAACCCTACCTTGTTAAAAGCCATCTCGTGTACTTTTTGTGGATAATTTAAAATTGATAACTCAACAGATGAGGTGCTAAAAGCACAATTGCAAACAGTTAAGACTTTCTCAGATGGTACAAGAATTAAATTTGGTCTTGATAAATGTGCAAAAGCAACATTTAAAAATGAATGATGGTGTGCCAAGAAAATATCATACTGGGACAAGAATGTGTTATAATGGAAACTTGAGCAAGAGGAAGTGTATAAATACTTAGGAATACGTGAATGGTCAGCATTAAAATATGAACAAGATGAGAATAAAGCTCAGGAAGAAATAATACTTGAAGACTGTCTTCACATCTAGGAATAAAGTCCAAGCTATATATCAATTTGCTCTTCTTGTTCTAACTTACAGCTTTGGGGTGATTGACTAGCCTCAAAACTAATTGAATCAATTGGATACAAAAACAATAAAATGGTTCATGCTTAACAGATTATGTAGAAAAAACAGTGTATAAAGATATTATATAACCCCCCTCTCTGAAGGAGGTATAAACATCCTTGAAATTGACTACATGTGTACATAGGTATATAGGTGTACATCTGCAGCCATGGGACTGCATAAATATCTGGTGACCTCATCAAATACAAACAGAGTGAAAGTTTTAAAGCATGAAAAGAAGTATAAGGTTACACCCTTACTTAGTTCAGCAGAAACATTTCAGGCTGGAAATCAAACCAGAAATTGCCAAAAATCAGACAGCAACTGGAAGTACTGGATCAGAAGAGAAGGAAGAAAAAGTAGAAAGTTCTCAGCTAAAGTGGCAAATATAGAGATCTTCTAGAACAACCTCATGTTGACTAAGATTTGAAGTGGAATGGTTAAGCTGAAGTGAATTGAAACAAAAAGATAATCTGAGCCCAGGACCGAGAACCATGTACATGTTGGTTTACAAAGTCCATTAAAAAGATGAGAGAAACAGTCAAATGTAGGTTCTGTAAAACAGAACTGGAAATAGTTGCACAGATCATTGCTAGTGTCACATACTCCTGGCTGAGGGCCTGTATACTGAAAGGCACAATAATGTGACAAGACTGGTGCATTAGCCACTGTGCACATATTACATTATAGAACACAAGCTCTTACTCCCAGCTTACTCAGCCCTGTACCTTTTATGCCAATCCTCTATTTTAAGAGAACTACTGAGAAAGACCTTGACTCCTTACTCAAAAACATAATCCTGGACGAATGCCCTTACACAGACAATATATTACCTTGGTTCATCTCATTCTACAAAGACTTTGTAATCATACCTCTTCTCCACATTTATAACCTATGCTTAACTCTAAACACAGTGAGAGACAAACAGAAAACTGCTATGGTCAAATCCATACCTTAGCAAGAAATAAGAAAATGCCTTCCACTTCTGCCTTCTATCCTCTCTATACTTAGGATATTCTTGAAATACTAATCTATAACCAAATGCCCACTTACATCCTTAACAGTGACACCTCCTCATTCTTAAATCATTCATGCATATAGTGCCTTTTTGTATACTTCCAGTTCACAGTCTTAATTCCTTATGACATCCTGAAATGCTTTGGGTCTATCTTCATTTACTAACTTACCAGGTAGTAATATGTAACAATAGAAATAGCAAGCACTTTTTAACAAACTGATACTAAAATTGTGAATCTAGGATGTCTTCCAGTAGAGACATTAATCACTGTTCATCACATATTATTCATATTTATGTTCATATTTTCATAACTGAGAGCCTTACATGTTTTGGGGGGTTATGGTGTGATATGCCATGGTCATAGACAGGAAAATTGACTGTCAATGTCCATTTATATCACACTATAACTGAGGTATATGCTAGCTGTTTATTAGTAATTATGAAAACAAAGAATATTTCCATACACACTTAATGCTTCAAAAAGCAAGTGACTTATATATAAACTGTAGGATGATATCAGCTGAAACCTTAGATATTGTTGAAGAAAATTGTCTTTCAAATTTGCACTGTAAATTGCACATTTTGAGAAATATTCAGTGCTATTTATACAGCTAATTATGTAATTAAGTATATGTTTTCATATTTCTGTAAATATCTCAATAAACATGCACTAATAGTAGAATTTCTTGTTGTCACGTGAAAACTTATATCTGGTTAATAAAAATGTTCTAACAATATATGTCTAGGTTATACATTTTGCAAGATATGATGAACTGTGAAAGTTTAGCAAAACATAATTTTGGGTATGTGTGCATCGTAATACTTTATAGTTCTTATAGAAAGATTAGGAATACACTGACAAGTATCATCACAAATAATAATTCTTATTGATGACATTGCAATTTGTACAGTTTAATAGCTTTTATTGTTCACTAGATATTTACTTTTGTTTGTCTTATACTTTTTAAGTTTATTTTTCAGAAAATACTCTTGAATGCAAGATGCGTTTAGACTGCTAAAGGTGTGACATTCCACTATTGCAAAGTTGAAAATGTATTCATCTGTTAATGAATTAAATAACATAGATTCTGGGTTGGGCAGAACACAATAGCAAAACCATGGTCACTTACAGATAAGATTTTTCTCGACATGACAAAATGAGACAGACATTGCAAAGCAAAGGGGTTGGAGTCATTCATACAAAATGCTTTCACTATAGAGATATCCATTGAAAGCACCAGATACCCAGATGTCTGTCTATCTGTCAGTCTGCAAGACAACCCCTCTGGTTGGCTTTTGCCATGTTTGATATGACAGAGGGATAAATGGTCTTCATACTGTAGGAGGGTGGCGTAATGGTAAAGGTGCTTACCTTAGAAACACAAGGTGCAGGATTTGATTCTCACAGGGGGTAACTGGCAAGTCTTAAAATGGTCCATGAGGGCAGTTAGCCTAGTAATAATCTATGAATCTATTAGTAGAATGATCAATTTTATGAACAGCAAAGGGGAGCACAAAGAAAAAAAACAGAATGATTAATGTAGTGTGGTGGTCAACCCTTAACCTGCTTTGAACAGATCCTTCTAGGTGGCTTCCTAACATGTATCCTAATTATGGGCTGTATAACAATAGCAAACATTTCTATATAAGAGCATTAGACTAAATGAGTGAGATGGTTCCGTAATTACCAATGCAATACACAGATCTGGGTCAGGCTTTGGAAAAATTGTTACGTTTAATCATCTGAAATCTAGCTTGCAGTTGGATGAACAAAGAAAAGACCAGTACTGTTCCAGGTTAAACACACCTATAAAAATCTGTGTTTATTCAATCAGGTCCTTGTGTTTTCTCATACAGAGTAGAGCAAATGAATAAGCTCAGCATCTGTGATACACACAATGAAGGAGGAAAGCTTCCTCTGATTTCGTTTCTGGAGTATTCAGATTTTGTAGAAAAGAATGCAGACTTTAGTCATGAAAGTTTACTGATGGGGAAAACAATACATACAGCTGTGACTGGATTTGCTAAGAACAATGTTTTATAGCTGTGGGTCTGTGACAGAAATACTGTCATGGATGAGGTGTGAATAGACATTTGATAGTTCATATGTTGTTTGAGATAAAGGCCAAAAACTTATTTGGTCTGCCTTTCAAAGCTCCATCTCAGAGAGAAATGTGACATAAGAGGAGTTACTAGGAGCCCAGGATAAGTGAAGCAAGTTCATTATTTAAACTACAGTAATTTATTCAAGTTATTTTATCATATTCAATGGTCCCTTTCCTTCTGTCTCTTCAATGATCCCTCTTTATTTCAAAATAAACTTTCACTAAAATGTTGGACAGATTGTCACTGTTGTACACAGGACCTTTCTCATTGGTACTGACTCTTTCAATCAGAATGTTTCAGAAATTTTCCATAAGAATTGTATCCCTTATTGCAGATAGAATAATTATACAATTGTCAGAAGAGGGCAAGCATAAGGATATAATAATCCTAATTATGGGCTGAATAAGATGATGAATGTGTCCTCCTAGTATGATTTTAGTATACATGCATGAATAGACATGTATGACAGTAGACATGTATGAAAGTATACATGTATGAAAGTAGACATGTATGAAAAAAAATCTTATTTTGTCACTAACTTGCTTTTCAGCACAGTGCATCCCATTGTCTACTAAACAATGAATGTACATTTCCATTGGAATAAAAGCAGGGATGTGCAAAACAAGAAAGACTCCATTAGCTGGTTCTTCCAAAGTCTGGCACAGATCTGTGCATTGCTGGAAATTATTGAACCATCTCCTTTGGTTAGCTGAAGTCTAGAAACCCTTTCTGGAGGTAACAGCAGCATCAGAAAGGGTAGTGATATTCAAAAATGTATGACACATGCTTTGTATTATTAAAATTTAAACAAGGCTTCAGGTGGGAAGGGAAACAAAAACACAGAGGGTTATGATTGGGTCTTTGATACTATTTTATTTTGTGTTCAAGACATTTGCTCTCATGGTGAATCTTGGCATCCATGTCAAGAACACATAGCAACAGAGTATGATCAGGAGAATCCCATCATAACTCTTTGCAGTGCATGGTGTCTTATCTACTGCATGTAATATAAAAAAAAACAAAATGTGATATCTTTTACTGGATTTGAAAGCCAGTAAAGTACTTAGTGGGTGCTAACATATAGACAGCAAGTAAAGAAGAAATCCAGGACAGTTTTTAAATACTGCCCTCATTTAAATAAGTTACTTACAGAATAATGCATGTAAACTTCAGTGAACATAGGTGGAAAGATATTCTGGGACTGAAGGAGCATCCCTTCCCTTATATTCAACCATCACAGTGCTTAGGTGTTGTGCAACAAATGTGTAACAAATGTTATAGAGCCTCTGAATGGTCAAGTCTTATGCTACTGCTACCTCAAGACAGACATACAAGAATAGAGAAAGTTAACTTAGCAAATTCAAGTTTTCTATCCTCCCAGCTAATGGAGTCTTTCTTGTTTTTCACATGCCTGCTTTTATTCCCATGGAAGTGTACTTTCGCGGTTTATTAGGCAATAGGATGCAGTATTCTGAAAAGCAAAGTAATGATAAATAAGAATTTCTTTCATATATATCTACTTTCATACTTGTATACTAAATTCTTCTAGGAGGAGACATTTACCATAACCATAAAGAATTGGGAAATGAGGCAAAAGGAGTAGAAACACCACAAAAAAAAAAAAATAAATAAATAAAAAAGAAGAATCAGGCGCATTTTTGGAAAAATGTGTATGATGAGCCCCTGGAACATAAAACAGATGTTGAATGGCTAGAATAAGTAATAGAAATAGTAAGCAGTTTAAATGTATAGAATATGAACAGCCAGAGAAATTGAAACAAAATTAAGAATAGCTCCTAACTGGAAAACCCCAGGCCCTGACGCATTAACTAACTTCTGACTAAATGTATTAACATCTTGGCATGAAGATTTAGTTCTGAGTAAGAACTATTCATATACACACCCCAAACAGACACCAGCCTGGTTAACAACAAGAAAAATGATACTCCTACTTAAGAGTCAACCTGCAAGATATTCTAAAAACTATAGACCAATAACTTGCCTTTCGATGAAGTATGAACTGTACACTGGAAATAATCCTGACAGAGATTATAGTCATTTAGAAGAAAACTCAATTGTGACGATAGAACAAAATGGTAATAAAAGAAAGTCATATGGAACAAAGGATCATTTATTGTTAAACAGTCATAATGGAGAATTGTAAAAAGTGGAAGAACCTAAGTATGACATGGATAGACTACAAAAAAATGATTTGATAGCCTTCCTACAGTCATGGATAAAAGAGTGTTTAAAAATGTATATGATGCACCATACATTGACCGATTACATTACAGTGACTATGAAATAGTGGCAAATCACTGCAGCTAAACCATGATAAGGGATAAATTATTATCCCAGTGATAAAAATTCAAAGGAGGATATTCCAAGGTGACTCTTTGTCACCACTGTTCTTTTGTTGCACCCTTACCCCATTAAGGTATCGACTTAACAAATTAGGTTATGCTTAGAATTTGTCTCACAGAAAACAACAAAGTATAAAGACATGTCATCTTCTTTTTGTGGGATTATTTAAAACTGTATAGTTTATCAGATGAGGGAGTGAAAGCACAACTGCAAGTAGTCAAAACTTTCTCAGATAATAAAATAAAGTAATTTGATTTTGATAAATGTGCAAAGGCAACCTTTAAAGAAGGAAAGCTGCGGCAGCAAGAAAACACCAGCCTGTGACAAGAATGTTTTATAAAGGAACCTTTGCAGGAGGCAGGGTATAAATATTTGGGGGTTGATGAAGAATCAACAATAAAACACGAACAAATGTAAACAAAACTTAGGAAGGAATATTTTAGAGGAATAAAATTAATACTGAAAACAGCCCTGACATCTAGGAACAAAGTCCAAGCTGTCAACCAATTTACTCTTCCTGTTCTAATTAACAGTTTGGGGTGACTGACTGGCCCCAAAATGTATTGGATCAGTGGGACAGGAAGCAAGAAAAATGCTTTATGCTTATCAAATGATTTGTAAAAAGAACTGTACACCAAGATTATATGTTCCCTGTTATGAAGGACATATGGCCCTCCTCAAAATTGATTACATGTAAAGATCTTCGCTCATAGGATTATATACATATCTGCTGACACCACAAGATTCAAATATAGTAAAAGTTTTAAAACAAGGCGAGAGCAACTTTAAGATGACTTCCCTTCTTAATGTAGCAGAAGCCTGTCAGTATCAAGCAGGAATGGAAATCAAGCCTGAAGCATACAAAAATCAGGCAGAAACTGAATGTGCGAAAAAACAAACAAAAAAATGAATATAAAGTGAAGGATAAGATGAGAAGGCAAGAACTGTGGAAAATGCATAAATATAGTTGCAAGTATAGAAAACTCCTGGAACAGCATCATGCCAATCAGGATCTGTTGCAGGAATGGTTACGGAGAGGTGAATTTAAGCCAAAAGTAAAAAGGTTAATCTTGGTGGCCCAGGATAGTGGATTACATACACGCTGGTTTACAAAGTCGACTTGAACATTTTAGGGAAACAAACAAAGATTTTAGAAGTTTTGTAAAACAGAACTGGAAACAATCATGCATCTTGTTGCTGGGTGTATATACTAAAGGCAGAATCCCTGTATATTGAAAGGCATAATAATGTAGCAAGACTGTTGCACTTGGGATTGTGCAAACATTATAATATAAAAGTAAATGAGAAGAATTGAAACACGCGCCACAAAGCATTATAGAAAATGATGAAATGTATATCACAGGGGATTCACTTTTTACCAGCAGTTGAAAAACAGATATTTATTTTATTTATTTATTTTACATTTGTTGACCGGGCTAGTCCAGCTGGATAATTTCCATTTTCAGTGGAGGCCCGGGGAGAAAAGCTCCACAGATTAAAACAAGGTTATAGAAATTGAACATTTACAATAAGTTACTGTGACATAGACATTGAGTTACCATGCATACTTAATAGTCTAGATCAAGAAATAGAAAACATATAGTGCTATCAACGTATTGAGAAAGGCATTATTTCTTTTTAAAACTACACTCCCTTCAGGTCATTTCATACATATTAGTGTATATACAAATTTTTTTTTTTTTTTTTTTTTTTTTTTTTTGAGAACAGTGATTAGATCGTTTGTGATCACATAGAAAGATTGCAGTTTTGAGGTAAGGAAGTCTGATAGTAGAAGGTAGAAGGTTGATTAGTCTGGATTGGTACAAGAGCAGAGCCAGAAGTTGTTAAGATGTACAAGAAGTTGTTTTTTAAAAAGATCAAAGGAGCCTATAGAGGTAATGTGTGAGGGGAGGTTATTCCATATTTTGCCTACTGAGTTGGAGAAAAGGCAGTTACCTGCAGAATTAGTAATTCGAGTTGTGTTGACTTGAAGCTTTTCAGCAGAGCGTAGTTGTTTCAAGTTATTATAGGGGATTAAGAGGTTACTAAGAGCAGGTGTTTTAGATGGTTGATATAGAATGTTATGTGTTATTAAGAGTTGTTGATATATAATCTTGTTAGGAAGTTCCAACCAGTGTAAGTGTTTTAAGTTTAGACAGTGGTGAGTTCTATACTGGGATGCTGTGTGGTAGGATGTAGTTAGGAGGCATACAGTAGGGTAGAGATGAGATGTGATTGTGCTAAGGTGGTCCGTGCGTAGGGTTTAATTCTGTACAGAGTGTTATTGATGTGGTAATCATAGCTAAGATTATTGTCAATAGTAACACCAAGCAGTTTAGGGGAGATGAGGGAATTATCACTTGCAAGTTTAGTTGAGAAGATTTGTGAGTAGGTGAGAAAAGTAGTAGTTTTGTTTTCTTGGGATTGAGGAGAAGACATCTTTTGAGAACCAGTGTTAAAAGGTAGATTGTGTGAGTGACTGGAGGTCAGATTGAGTGGAAGCTGTGCAAATAATGGTAGAATCATCTGCATATTGTATACATGTAGTGTTTTGGATAGATGATTGGAGGTCATTAATAAAGATAGAGAATAAGAGTGGGCCTAGTATGGATCCTTGTGGTACTCCTAAAGAGATAGGTAGTAAAGTAGATAGAGAATTTTTCCAGAGTACTGCTTGTTGTCGGTTTTCAAGATAAGATGAGAACCAGGTTAAGGAAGAGGAATCCAAAGCAAGGGATTTTAATATGTGTAGAAGAAGTGTATGGTTGACCATGTCTTGACAGGTCTAGGAAAAGAGAAGAGGTTAGTTTGTTGTTGTTACATTACAGTTGTTGGTGTTGGTAAAAGAAAGTAGAGCAGTGGTAGTACTATGTGAAGGTCTAAATCCATGTTGAGTGTTTGCTAGTAGGTTGTTATGAAGGAGATGGTTAAGTAGTTGTTTGTGTATACATTTTTCCATGATTTTAGCTAGTGGAGATAATAGTGCTATAAAGTTGGAAAGGTCAGTGGAATATCTTCCAGATTGCTGGAAAAGTACTTTTATGGATCTGTTTATGAGGATGGAAACAGGGTAGGCGATAACTTTGGCTGCTACTTGAAGAAATTCAGCAGGAAGGTTATCTGCAGAGGGTTTAAGTTTTTGTAAAAGAGATTGTATGTAGGAGGTAGGTATGGGTTGAAGTTGCAGGATGTTATTTAAGAGCAGTTGAGAAGAATCAGGGGATAAGTGGTTAGCTAGATTTTGTATGGAAGTAGTAAAGAAGGTATTGAAGTTATTGGCTATTAAAGAGGGTTATCCGGTCTAAGTTTTGTGGGTTTGGTGTAACTACTTTGCCTGGGGTAAGTAGATTATTGATAGTAGACCAGAACTTTTTTGGTTCTTTTTTGGTTGATTGCTGAAGTTCATAGTAATAATTCTTTTATCTGAAATGATATCTTTTTGGTTTTGTTTCTGAGTTCTTTAAAGGTTTGATGATCGGTTGGATTTTTTTTCCAAGATTTATTTCTAAGTAAAATTTTTTGTTTGGTAGTAGAGGTTAGCCAGGGTGCTGTTTTGGTCTTTGTTCTAATGATGGGCATGTTGATTTAAGATAGCAAGGAATGCTGAGTTGAAATGTTCAACAGCATTGTTGAGTGAGAGATGTTTAAGAGGGTCCAGTTGTATTGTGAAAGTTCTGTTAGAAATCTTTCAGGATTAAATTGTTTTGAATATATTGTTTTATGAGAGGTAGGTAAGTTTAGATTAGTCTTGGCTCTAATGACATAGGTAAGAGAGTGATCGCTAAGGTCATCTGGAAGGATGCCAGTTTGGTAGTTTTGTAGGGGAGAGTTTGTAAGAATCCAGTCTAAGGTGGTTTCTTTGTTGCTTTTACTATTTATTCTAGTGGGACTATCAATTAGTTGTTTGAAACCAAAAGATTTATATGGGAAGTGGGGTTGGCATTGTTACAAGATTTCCAGTCAATGTTAAAGTCCCCAAGGAATAGTGTTTCTTGAGGGAGGTTTATAGAGAGGTGTTCAAGAAGTTGTTCTAAAGTGGGTATGTTATTTCCAGGGGGGAGGTATGCACAGATGATGTTTATTGCTTTAGTAGTGTTGATTTGAATTTTGGAACAAATTATTTCGGCATTATTATTTTGGTTAAGGGTAAGGTCCAGAAGAGTAAGCTTTAGTTTTGTTTTATATAGAATAGCTACTCCACCTCCTTTTTTCAGAATGTTATAACCAGGTGGGGTAATTTCAATGTCTTTAATAGAAGGTTTTAGCCAAGTTTCTGATAAGCATAGAATGTCAAAGTTGTGTACTTCTAGTAGGGCGTGGAGTTGACTAATTTTGTTGCAGATACTTGTTGAGATGGGCTAGGGATAATAAGTTAGAGGATGTAATGGATGAGAGAGAGAAGGGTTTCGGGTGATTTCTGTGTGTTTTGGTGGTAGTTTGAGGGCCTGGGTTGGGTTGAATGTCTCCATCTTGTAGTAGATGGAGTAATGTAAGATAGTTTTCAAGTTTGTGTTTTAGGATTAAGTCGAATATTTTCTTTGTTTTAGTTTGTAGTAGTTTGCAGTGTAGTAGCCTATGGTATTTGGGAAGTAGGTATATGGATTGTGAGGAGGTATGTAAGATGGAAGGAGGTGGGGATGTTACAGGTGTACTGGTATGTTTTGAGGAAGTGATAATGAAGTAGTTAAGGAGTGTTCATAGGAGGTTAGGAAGTAGGTAGTTATGAGAAAGAATAATAATAAGAAGGAGATAGGTAATTTCATTTGTGGCTGGAGCATAGTGGAAGTTGTAATAAGGTAGTTCTGAGTTAATGTGGTTTTCTGGTGTGTTGTAGATGGAGATACTGTGGAAATCTAGGGAATATGGTAGGGGCTGTAATATTGTAGATGTGTAAGTGATAGAGGGGTTGGGTTGGTTATAGTAGGTAAGTAGGTGTGTATATGGAGGGTGGTATACAATCTCTGAGGTTGTGAGTGTGATAGGGTGGAGAACAAAAAGAAGGTGTGTCTAGTGGTGTGGTAAATGTAGGACCCCTAGGGGTGGGTGGGATATGGGGTAGGGTGGGGCACAGAGTAGACCAGAGGAGAAGGGAAAAAGTATCAGAGAAGGCAAGGAGTCAAGGCAAGAGAAGGTAGCCTAGGAGGAGAGGATAAGACAGGGTATTTAGAAGGAGGAAAGAGATTAGGATAGGAAGGTGAGAATAAAAGTGTAGTATAGAAAAGAATACTAGTATCCCAGATAGAGATAAGGAGAGGGTGACATCTGGTGGGCAACTGTGGAAGTGCAAATAGCAAACAGGGCAGCTTCCAGGTGAGAGCTATATAAATGGGAGAGAGAGGATATTCTATGTGGCTATCCAAGGAGTGTGTGAGGTGGTAATGGAGGAATGGGGGAAAGGTAGCTGCTGGCTGCTTAGGTAGTGGCAATCTAATAGCTTAGCAGGTACAGTTGGTTAAAACTTAATACAGCATGACTAGGTGGACATACTTTCTTGTAATCTTGAGGTAGAGGTTGGTAGGAGGAGATAGTGTCCTGAATGAGTCCCAGGTTAATGTGCAGAGAGCACCCTAGTGGAGATAATAGAAGGAATGGAACCCAGGCAGAAACACAGGGTCGATTTGAGGAGATAGCTGGTACAGGAGGGAAAGAGGAGAAAAAGATAATGTTATAATAAAATATTAACAATCAAGAATGCAATACAAAGTCAAAAGGAGGAAAAAAAACACAGGTTATTCAACTAGTAAGCAGATCATCATAACATATAAGGGGTTTAAACACATAGAAAATATGCAAACAATGATAAACAGAGCATTGTCCTACATATGTGTGTAGCTAATAGTGTAGAGGCTATCGTTGATGCAATTCACACCCAAGTCAGCATAAAACAGTTATCCTCATGAGTAATTACATGTACAAGACAGCAGAAGCAATTTACAGTCCCTCAAGGAAGTATGTTTGGTATTACTAGTAGAATAGTGCACAAAAACAGTGAGTCCTAATGCTAAACGCATTCACCTTTACGGGAAAAAGATATGAGAAAAACAGGTATAGTAGTCCATGAAAAGAAGACAAAAGTACCATTGATTATTGAAATTGCTACACCCAGTGATTACATTGTCCTACATACAGAGAGACACAAAGTCATAAAAATTAATTAAATTAAATTTGCAGGCAGAAATGAGGGTAATGTGGAAGAAGGATACCCAGCCAGCTCTAATAACAGGAGGAGCAACGGTCTCATAAAAAAATGTTGCAGTCATTTTCGGATATGTTACCGATATATGTAAATCTGTGTGAACTGCAAAAGGAGTCAATTCTGGGCACATCACAGGTGCTGCAAAGAGCACTTTTGGCTAATATCAAAGATTGGAACAATACTAATTTCATGAACTTTAATCATAAGTTGACTTAGGAATTGGGTCAGTTCCTACCATAGTAGTAGAAACCCAAAAGATTTGAAGATATTAAACTAGACATGTTGCACATGCACTTAAACAGCATGTGTATAAACCAACAAACAACTTTTTGCATCATATATTAATTGAAACTTCCTAAAACTCCATCCCTTAGATGATGCCATAAGTGAATTCAGTGCGACTTTCCTGACTATCCTAAATAACCTTGCACCTCCTAGATGGAAGAGACTAAAACAAATAATGCAATTTGGCTATCTAAAAAGAGTAGAATGGCAATGCAGGATAGAGAAAAAGCATGAAAAGAATGGCAAAAATATAAAACACCACGATATCTTAAAAACTTCAGAATGCTTCACAATCATATCAAAAATCAAATTAATGAAAAAAATACTATAATAACTTTCAATATAATAGTAAACACAACCCTAAAATTTTCTGGGCAGCCATTAAAGAAATCTTGCATCCATCATAAATTCAGCCCTGACCCCCTCCCAATAACTCATCATTCAAAACTGCAATACACTTTAGTTCTTATTTCATATATAGTACAGCTTCTCTAACCAAGGATTCCCCAAAATCTAATCCTAACCCTTCCCAGCAGCCACGTATCAGAACATCCACTTGCAACTTCAGACCTGAGCTCACATCTCATATAAACTACTCTTAAACAAACTGAAACCATGCTCTACTTTAGCTGATGACCTTCGAAGTGAATACCTTAAAATAGCAGCCAATAACATTGCCTACCCTGTCTTAACTCATATAAATAGATCAATACAGGAATCCCACACTCCTTCTCTTTGGAAAAAGTCACACATTATCACTCTGCACACAGGAGGAAATTCAACAGACATCACTATCTTTAGACCTATAACAATCTTATCCCCCTCTCAGAAATACTTTAAAAATGTATTCAAAAACAATTGCTAAATTATCTCCTGCAGGAAGAACTCCTACTCCTCACACAATATGGTTTCTGTCCTTCCCATAGTACTAACACTGCACTTCTAACCTATATAGATATGTCAATAAAGCTAGAGATAATAGCAAACTAGTCTCCTTCTTATTTCTAAATTGTCTAAAACCTTTGACACAGTCTGTCACATCAAACTTCTACTTTAAATGCCTTCATTAGATCTCTGTCAGCCCACTCTTCTATGGTTCAAAAGTTACCTATCATATAGATATCACTAAGTAAAATGGCACTCCACCCTCACTCCATAACTCCCAGTTACCACCTGTGTACCACAAAGCTCTATCCATGGTCTCCCCCACTTCAACATTCGCAACGACACCCTCCACACATCCACACAAAAGATCTCCATGATACAGTACACAGATGACTCTACACTCATTTACACAATTGACAATGTGGCACACCTCCAAAAAATTACTCTGGAAGCGTTAACAGCAACTGAAACAGCTTTGTAACTCATAACTTGTGCTCAACCCTAAAAAAAGAAAATACTACTTTTTTCTCCAAATCCCCGTCCCATGAAAAAACAAAATTTAAAGTCTTCTGTCTTGATAACACAGCCATTGAAGTCACTTCTAATGGTAAATTATTAGGCATGATAGTGGACGATAATCTTAAATTTGACCTGCATATACAGGATCTATATCACGTTGTCAAACTCTTAAAAGTTCGAACGTCATATGGTCAACACCATATGATCGAACTTTTAAAAGTTCTAACATTTCAACGGAGATCTCCGTACAGTGCATAATGGGAAGATTTCCCTTTTTTGTAGTGTAGTGTGATCTTAGAGTTGGTATATTTAAAGAGCAGGGGGTGTGGGGGGCTTGCCCCCCTGCTTAAACTGTTCAGGTAGGTTCTTTCCTTTGGTTTATTTTATTTTTTTTTACATTTTCGAACTTTAAAAGTTCGATCAGATGGTGTCGACTATATGACATTCGAACTTTTAAAAGTTCAATTATGTAATATAGACACCATATAGAAAATTGCATAAGAAAGGTAGGGATGCTTTATAAAGCTCAAAACTTTCTCACCGATGCAACTAAACCTACACTTGCTACTACTTATCTCTTCTGCACACTTTTTTATGGTGCTCCCATCATTACTAACCTTCAGGCATTGCAAAAATCAAAACATAAACAATGATATAGCAAAGTTACTAAATTTGCAGCAAATAACCCTTTCAGAACCCACCACTGTATAGCACTAAAAAGCTGCAATTTGTTAGAATTACTCCATTAACTAACATATACACAGCTTCTTAATACCTACAAAATTATCCAGAATCAATTTGCTTGTCCATCAATAAATAACACTCTATACAGTTATGTTCCTAGTCGGTCAGTATGATCCAAAGACCAAAAACTCTTGTCTGTCCACAAAGCTGTCAAATCTACAGGGCTTTGTCCCTACTCATATACCATGTTGCTAAGGTCAAGAATTCCTTATCTCTAGCCATCAGGTCAATATACTTTCCATGTCATTCTTCAAAACCATTCTGAAAGATTTCTTGGCCAAAAGCGGTCTCTGTTTGGATCTACACCAGGATAAACTCTATCCCCTAAATGCGGACATCTTCTTACTTCCCATTCTTCACTTACTTCCTTATGTCTATAAATTTCTCTCCCCTATCTTTCTCTCTAAATATACCATAATCCTACTTTTCTCTCTATGTATTGCAATTCCTGTTTGCATTATGCTAACTTACCTTTAATTTCTCTATAAACTGGCTAAAATTTCTCTAAATATTAAATCATCATCATACTGTTAAATCATTGTCATATAACTTGCATGTCTTCTTAATCAATGTTTTTGTATTATGTATACTTTGGTATAATTATTTAAACTGTATTTGTTTTTGTATTGTTTTAAAGACTGTAAAATTATTATTCTTAAAATGTTTTGAAATACTTTGGAGATTTTCTCCCTGTGCCTCCAGGGAAAATGGGCTCCTAACCAGTTAGAATTTCCCAGTAATCAAATGTCAGTAAATAAATAAATAAACAAAAACAAACAAACAAATAAATAGTGTCAAGTGTGTCTCTGTTTTGGGCTTTCTATCACTTCTCTTTTATTCATATCAGACAATTTAAAAGCCACACATCTCTACTATTTCTCACTGTGTCTTCTCTGTTTTTATGACTATACCAGTGATCAGAGATACAAGAAGGAGCAGAAATAAGAACTGTCCTAAATCAGTTTAAACAGAAAATGCATGTAAATTAATAAGTATGCCTTATGCTGTACTGGCTGTATTGGTTTCATGATTTCCTTATTATTACTAGGGCCTGCAAACATTCAAATGTGCTGCAAGGAAGAGCACTAATGGAGTACAATTTAACTGCAATTTTTTTATTAAATAGCAGAAGCAGAAAATAAAGTTAAAAACATCTGAATAAAAAAAATAAATTACTCATCTTAAATACCAAACAATGAACAGACAACATGTTTTAATGTAGTAATTACCCTGTAGCATTGTTCCCTTTGGAGGTGGGAACAAAGCAAAGGCAGGGCATCTTCATTCTCCTCTAGAGATCTACCATGAAATGCTGACTTACAGTTCCCCTAGGTAATAACCCAAAACCCGACATTGTGGAGAACCTGAACACTACAGAAACAGAAGCCTGTGCATCAGGATTCCAAATGCTAGCTGTTCCTCTACATGACACATGCCTATCACTATAGCTTTGGTGGATAATATGTAAATTTGACTCTGTGCCCTCTTCTCTGGTTCTGCAGAAAGGGGAAGGCCAGGAAGACATGCACCTTGTGAAAACATCTTCAGTGGAGGAAGAAGAAAATTAAGGCACTATAAAAATGGATTTCAGGCATAACAACAGCATATATCACACAGTGAGATGGCAGAAAGAGAAGCAAATGATGAGAATGGAGGATTGCAGATTATGTGATCAGCTGTAAAGTAATGGGTACTCCTACTAGTGTGTATGAGGATAACTGAACCACATACTACAAGGGGTGGGTTTTCAACATCAAAACTGCAGAGAGAGGCAGTACACATTACCACTATTCATGCAAAAAGGCAGCAGCTATACATCTGATGAACAGCATGAGGGAGGATGCCGGTACTACAAATTATATCAAAGACAGGAGCATAGAGAGGTGACAGCAGCGTGTGGATCAAGAGGCAGTACAATAATTTCCATTCAGGAGGACTCTCCCACAGATGACATGATGCAGAAAAAAGGAGGACAAATCCATCTATGACCCAAACAATGAAAGCCATTGTGAATGGCACTGTGGCGTTGAACTGCCCTGATAAGTTACATGAGGTAGAAATGGGTCTTTTGGCAGCTAACGAGAACATTAACTGACTGGGACAGAGTTTTGTATGGGTGATAGATGTGACACTCCACAATTGTATGACTTGCGTACTAGCAACTGTCCACCATTCATGACTGCCTAGGCACAGAGGGCAACAACCTACTTCTTGAAGTTTGAAACGTAACAGCTGGCCTTTGACTGCATATTCAGTAGCCTCATAGGTATTGCTGAGGGTTTTAGGAGTGACATGACATGATAGTACTTCTTAATAAAGTTGAAAGGGCAGTGAATAATGCTGCCTGGGATGTATTTCCTGTTGTACAACAACATAGATGCCCTTTTCATCCTAGATAGATTTTGTGGGTTTATATACAGCAGTTAGATATATGGCTATTGTATGCTGGCATCCAGTGTTCCAGATGGCATTGAAGGGGATGATATCACAGGTTTTGCAACTCATGAAAGAGATTTCAGAGGCATACAATTTCTAAAGGGAGGAGTGGTCACAGAAGGCCATACTGATTTTTGAGTGGTTCAATGATAACTATGCCGGTGGCCATCTCCAGCATCATAATGTCTATCCGCTGCATCCATAGAGGGTCTCACCTCCATTCCCACTTAGCTTCAGTGGCAGACCTGAGGCTCCTTCCTGGTCTACATATAGAACAGTGTGGTGCGGTGGCACAGACAAATTCCCTTCATGTGTTACACCCATAAAGTTGGCCTTATGAGCTGCAGGAGGTCATCACACTGAAGTAAACACATATGAACCTGCTAAAGAAGGCCTGACACTGTCCTTGAAGTTTCACAGATGGCTACAGTGATATGTTCTGCTTTTCTATCTACTGAAATAATGTTCACTGTATACAGTGAGGTATTACCATAGGGCTATTGCACATGACTTAGATATGTGAAGTCCACTCCATCTCCTGCATGTGACCCCCTCTTTATTCCCTATATAGGTGATATCTCTGCTATGCTGTTACAATGCTTCCACAAACCCACCTGCATGTGTATCTTACCAGTTTGTCATCATCTTTGCCCTGTGGGTGCAACTATGCCTATCCCCATTGGCCATACTTCTTAACCCGTGTTGGACATCTTGTGCTCTGATGCTCCACATGTCATCTCTTCTGTGTACATATTGTGTTTGTAGGTGGTCATTTCTGGACATTGCATCTGAACGTCTGTGAATTGATTCTAAAGTCCTGCCTGCTGTTTATTGATGTTGACATATTGCCTATGTATAGTTACACTCCATGCATCTAGATTCCTGACTACCTCTTGATGTGATCTGACCACTGATATCTCCATACATGGACTCAGTCTGTCGTCCCTGCAGCATACGTCTGTGCTCGACAAAGTTTGGTGCTGTTCTACACTGCAGCTTTACAAATCTGACTGAGACAGACTGACAAACTGTTCATGTGGGAGAGTGTCCTTTGCAGCCCTGGTGATATTGCTCTGTGGTTATTGCCACCTGTCCATCTGCTATGAAGCATCCACCACTATTGCTGCGAATATACTACTGATGTGTGGCATTCACTGCTGATTCCATGGACAGATTTTGGGATAATGTACAGAAGCAAGATCTCTATGTTTGCCTGATTTCTTGCCTGGACTATGTCTTGGACATTCCTGAGAGCTTATCTTGCTGGTGTATTTCCTGTTATGGTTTGTAATGAACCTATAGTGATGTAGCATTTGTTCAGCTGTGATGTAAGGGCTGAGCTATCAGTCAGCCACTATGATATTTATCCATTGCTGTCTTCATACCTCTCAACCTCTTAGCGCAAGAAATCTGGACAAAGTCTGACATAAAGGAGGACAAAGGCCCAAAAATGGGGATACATTTTAAATATTTATCTTATAAACTCAGAAAGTTGGTAGAATAACAAGATTTCTGTTAGCATGTACTTAATGAAGGATATGAAGTATAAAATGTAAATACATGTCATTATTTAGAGACATCTGTTCTTTAGACCAGTCCATTGATTTGCCAAAAAATACAGTTTTTATGGGAGCAGATCAAAAATGTGAGGTAAAAATCTGGACATTCTGCAAAAGTGTGCACAGCTAATAGGTATGGCCATCTTATGTCTGTGTATTTCTTAGTTCCTATTCCTCATTTTGTTTAATGTATGGCATGCCAGTATTCCATGATAAACTAAAGGTAATGAAAATTTGCATGAGCGATTTATTTTATCAAAAAGATAAAATAGAGCATTACAAGGGCACAGAACACATCATTAAGCAAACAGGAGGCACAAAAAGTTTGTTAATTAAACAACATGTTTACATTAAGATAATCAATAAAACGATTATCAAAAAAGCACATAAGGGTTTTGGAATTATCTCAGAATTGCAAAAGGAGCATGTTTAAAGTAAAACAAGCATGCTTAGAGTAAAACGAGCACAGGAAATGTATAATGGGCATGAAAAGAGATTAAACAAGCAAAACAAATGTAATAAAAAGGACAAAAAGAGCACATTAGCATAAATAAAGCAAGGTGACAATGTATTTGGCAAATTACTGTGTTTTGGCATAAACTACTATTTCTCATTGAAGCTATTAAGGGCATAACTAGAGTTATTTGAAGTATCTCAAAATGTGCAAAAGTACTTACAGTGTATGTTTATTGTTGTGCATTTATTCCATAGAGTTTATTTGTGTGCAAAGTGCAGCTATTTCATAAAGAGCAGTCAAAATACAGCCATTTCAAAGTTTCTTGTGCTGCCGCCATTACAGAGTGTTTCTTGCGCTGTACAGGGTTATTTAGCAAAGTACAACCATTTTGGCAAAGTTTCAGTGTGCTGTGTATTGTTTATTCGCAAAATTAAGTTACTTCAACATGTTTCTTATTCTGAGCTTTTTCTGCCCAGTTTATTCACACAGTGCAGCATTTTGAAATGTTTCTTACACTGTTAAGTGATTATTTCTTACAGCACAGTGATTTCAAGAATATTTTTGCACTCAGGAGACTTATTTCACAAAGTTCAGTTATTCAGAGGCTTGTTGTGCTATTGGGCATAGTTACAAGTACTGGCATAAATATATATGTGTATATAAATATTTTTTATTTTATTTATTTTACATTGGTTAACCTAGTTAGTCTAGCTGGATAGGTTCATAGGTTCATAGGTTCATACTAGGCTATCTGCCCGAGGGCATTTACAAGCCTAGCCCATCGTTTTGTGGCTTACGCCACCCCTTTAGTATGGGGAACTATACCCATTATTTTGCTGTGCCTCTGTCGAGCAGTGACACTGAGGTAATCCCTGGGGTATATCTGCGATCTCCCATCCATTGGTCAAGATTTCTCTTGAACAAGGCCAGCGAGGTGCTCTGCCTCACATGTACCGGGATTTTGTTCCACAGCATAGGGAGTCTTTGGGTGATGAATCTATCCCTCCAGCACGTCCTATTAATAGCCATGTCGAGGTTTAAGTCTCCCGCCTTGTGGCTCTGATGGATCTAGATTTTGAGGTGAAGCATATTCATCAAATCTGGGTTTGACATGGCCTTGTATGTTAGGCAAAGGTCACCTCTGAGCAAGCGGTGGCGACTGAATAGAGCTGGAGTTCTTTCAGTCGGGCAGCATAGGATAGATTTTGAGACCCTTTATCCTTTTGGTGAGGAACTTTTGTGGCCTCTCCAGCTGCTGCAAGTGTCGGGTCAGATACATTCCGAATGGGGCATTGTACTCAATCATTGGTCTGATGAGTGATGAGTAAAGGAGACTATAACCTCCCTTGATCTAGATGAGAATCCCTTCATGATAAGGTGGGCAATGTAGAAGGTCTTCCTAACTACTTTAGCTACATGGGTGTCGAATGACAGACTACTATCAACCTGGGTCCCCAGGTCCCTGATAACTTCTTCTGTGCTCAGTGGATTGCCACCTATTTGGTAGCTAGGGTAACCTTGTTTTTCCCGAAGGGTATGACTATGCATTTTTGGCATTTAACTTTAGGCCGTGGCTCTGGCACCAGTTATCCGTTCTGTGAGACCCTTCTGAAGGATATCTGTGTCAGATGTGTTTTCTACTATGGCCCAGTTTGCAGTCATCTGCAAACTTTGTCAGCCATAACCCTCCTGTGTTTGCTTGTACTTCGGAAAAGTAGATGCCAAACAAGAGTGGGCCCAGGACTGACTGTGGGACACCACTTGTGACAGGCTTTGAGTCTGACATGGCGCCAGCAACTCTGACCCTGTGGGTTCTGTCACTCAGCCAGTTTGCAACCCATCTTGTGATGTATGGGTTAACATTTAAGCTGATGAGTTTTCAATGATACCCGAGTGGGGTATTGTATCAAGGCCTTAGCCAGATCGAGGTAGGCTGTATGGACTGCCTTTCCCTCATCAATGGCTTTGGTGACTGTTTCAAAAAGTCAACCAAGTTTAAAAGGCATGATCTGCCTTTGACAAAGCCAAACTGGGTTGGATCCAAAGTCTGCAAATTCCTATGTCTTTATTTATGAGGTCCATTATGATCCTCTCCATGGCTTTGCAGATAAGGCTTGTCAAGCTAATGGGCCAGGAGCCTCTATATAAATATATATATATATATATATATATATATATATATATATATATATATATATATATATATATATAAATATATAAATATATATATATATATATATATATATATATATATATATACTAAGAACTGAACTTCATGACAATAAAAGCATTAAAAAAAATAGTAAATCACAATAACAACTCTTGTAGTACCCGACACAAGCATCCTCCAAAAGGCCTCATAGAAACAGACAACTGGTGCCAGAGCCATGGCCTCAAGCTAAATGCCAAAAGTGTATAGTCATCCCTTTGGCAAAACAAAATGCCCACAAATTACCACATAGGTGGTAATCCATTAAGTACAGAAGAAATAATTAGGGACCTGGGGACCCAAGTTGATAGCAATCTCTCATTTGACAACCACGTGGCCAAAGTGGTTAGAAAAACATTTTATATAGCCCACCTAATCATGAAGGGATTCACATCTAGATCAGGGAGGTCATCGTGCCTCTTTACTCATCCCTCATCAGGCCCATAATTGAGTACAATGCCCTTTGGGATGTACCTTACCAGACACCTGCAGCAACTGGAAAGACCCCAAAAGTACCTCACCAAGAGCATCAAAGGGCTCAAACAGATGCCATATGCTGCCCGGTTAAAGAAACTCCAGCTCTACTCAGTGGCATACCGCCTGTTCAGAGGCGATCTGTGCCTGACGTATAAAGCCATGTCCAACCCGGAATTAATGGACATGCTGCACCTCAGAAAATCAAATCCCATCGAGCTACGGCGAGAGACTTGAACCTCAGCACTGAAATAAATAGGACATGCTGGAGGGACAGATTCATAACCCAGAGACTCCCTTCACTCTGGAATAAAATCCCAGTCCAGGTTAGGCAGAGTCCCTCATTGACTCTATTCAAGAGGAATCTTGATGAGTGGATGGGAGATCGTAGGTTTACCCCGGGTATCACTTCTGTGTCACTGTTAGACAGAGGCACAGTATACTAACCTCGAAAAAGGGCATAGCAAAATAAATTTAAAATGGATGGCAAAAGCCAAACACATTCTGGCTAGGCTTATAAATGCCCTAGGGCAGATAGCCTAGTATGAAACTATGAACCTATGAAATCTGGACAAAGCCTGACATAAAGGAGGACAAAGGCCCAAAAATGGGGATACATTTTAAATATTTATCTTATAAACTCAGAAAGTTGGTAGAATGCCAAGATTTCTGTTAGCATGTACTTAATGAAGGATATGAAGTATAAAACGTAAATACATGTCATTATTTAGAGACATCTGTTCTTTAGATCATTCCATTGATTTGCCAAAAAATACAGTTTTTATGGGAGCAGATCAAAAATGTGAGGTAAAAATCTGGACATTCTGCAAAAGTCTGCACAGCTAATAGGTATGGCCATCTTATGTCTGTGTATTTCTCAGTTCCTATTCCTCATTTTGTTTAATGTATGGCATGCCAGCATTCCATGATAGACCATACATGGATGTTCCTAGCTTATTCCTGCAATCTCTGTCTGATTTGTGTGTCTGCTGGTCCAATCTTTTTTTTTGTGTGTGTGTGATTTCAATAAAGTGCATTATCAGCATTTTTGGGGATTTTGCTCATCTTGATACATGTCCTAATTATGCATATATGATTTGCTCCATTTTGTAAGTAGGTTCTTATTTTTTTTTTTTTTATTTGTGTGAGAATTCCTTGCTGCTCATTGGCATTGCTGGAGCTCTGTTCTCTGTGGGGTTTGGAGCTTGCCTACTGGAGATATTTAGCATCACTGTAAAATAGTGTGTGTGTTGTACCTTTAAGAAGCATTTCCAAGGACCGCACATGCATATAAATAGCAAGCATGTGCTAGCTTCAGTGCGATTTTGAGAGTGCAGCTAGAGTATAAGCATGTATGAGTGATAGCTAGTTTACTTACAAGTTTATCTAAGTTAAAGTTACTAATCCTCAATCCTAATGTGTTTGTGTATAATAATGCTGCTTGAACAGACACCACAGATGTTCGTCTGTTTTATCCTGACCAGTTGAGCAACATGGTGTCAGAACCGGGATTCCAGAGACTGTTTTTCAGAGCTACGTGGTGCAGAATTAACAGAGAATGTAAACTAAGTGAACTGAGTACACAAAAGGGCCAGAAACAAACTAAAGGTAATGAAAATTTGTATGAATTATTTATTTTATCAAAAAGATAAAATAGAGCATTACAAGGGCACAGAACACATTATTAAGCAAACAGGAGGCACAAAAAGTTTGTTAATTAAACTAAATGTTTACATTAAGATAGTCAATAAAACGATTATCAAAAAAACACATAAGGGTTTTGGAATTATCTCAGAATTGCAAAATGAGCATGTTTAAAGTAAAACAAGCATGCTTAGAGTAAAACGAGCACAGGAAATGTATAATGGGCATGAAAAGAGATTAAAGAAGCAAAACAAATGTAATAAAAAGGACAAAAAGAGCACATTAGCATAAATAAAGCAAGGTGACAATGTGTTTGGCAAATTACTGTGCTTTGGTATAAACTACTATTTCTCATTGAAGCTATTAAGGGCATAACTAGAGTTATTTGAAGTATCTCAAAATGTGCAAAAGTACTTACAGTGTATGTTTATTGTGCATTTATTCCATAGAGTTTATTTCTGTGCAAAGTGCAGCTATTTCATAAAGAGCAGTCAAAATACAGCCATTTCAAAGTTTCTTGTGCTGCCGCCATTACAGAGTGTTTCTTGCACTGTACAGGGTTATTTAGCAAAGTACAGCCATTTTGGCAAAGTTTCAGTGTGCTGTGTATTGTATATTTGCAAAATGAAGTTACTTCAACATGTTTCTTATTCTGAGCTTTTTCTGCCCAGTTTATTCACACAGTGCAGTATTTTGAAATGTTTCTTACACTGTTAAGAGATTATTTCTTACAGCACAGTGATTTCAAGATTATTTTTGGGCCCAGGAGACTTATTTCACAAAGTTCAGTTATTCAGAGGCTTGTTGTGCTATTGGGCATAGTTACAAGTACTGGCATAAATATATATGTGTATATAAATATTTTTTATTTTATTTATTTTACATTTGTTAACCTGGCTAGTCTAGCTGGATATATTTCCATTTTCAGTAGAGGCCTGAGGAGCCTCTATATATATATATATATAAATATATATATATATATATATATGAATTTCATGACAATAACAGCATTCAAAAAAATAGTAAATCACAATAACAACTCTTGTAGGACTTTAGAGCTTTCGTCTTATTTATTATCAAGACTTCTTCAGAAAGACATGTTTCATAACTATGAGCAACCATTTCACTTCCTTTAAATACATTAGTTCTAGCAGGCCATTTAAATTAACAACAGTTTCTTTCCAATAGTAAAGTGTGAACAGGCAGGGTGCTGTGTGCATTTTCATTAACATTACAATCCCAGTTACATAAGGTAAATTGGTCAAACAGTAATAGCCTTGTGGTGCCGTGTGCATACTAATAGGGATCGTGTGTAAAAAGGGATTTTGTGCAAAAAAGGGATTAATCCTCAATCCTGATGTGTTTGTACATAGTAAAACTGCTTGAACAGAACCCACAGATGTTCTTCCATTTTATCCTGACCAGACGAGCGACATGGTTACTTTTACTATCTATATGTATGTATGTATATATATATATATATATATATATATATATATATATATATATATAGATTAGGTATAGATATATAGATAGATATATACATGTATGTGTATATATATATATATATATATATATTAGGTATACATATATAGATAGATAGATATATGCATATATATATATATATATATATATATATATATATATATATATATATATATAGATGGACACTACTAAATCTCGAACTTTTGAAATCTCAATTTCAAAAGCTCGAGACCATGTAGCCGAAACCCCACATTCGAAAGACCAGAAGTGAAATTCAAAATCCCTATGTTAAGGATTTTATAGCGCTTCTGGTGTTATGTTCAGGTAAGTATGTATGTGTAAGTGTGTTTGTGAGGGGCTTTATTGTGTGTAAGTGTGTGTTGTGACTGTGGTGTGTGTGTGTGTGTGTGTGTGTGTGTGTGTGTGTGTGTGTGTGTGTGTGTGTGTGTGTGTGTGTCTGTGTATGTGTGTATATATGGGGGTGTGAGTTTGTCTTGTGTGTATGCTTGTGTGATCTCGGAGTTAGAATATTAAAATAGGGGTGTGTGTTATCTTTAGTGTAGGGTGGTTTGTTTGATTATGGGGGAGGCTGTGTATATGTTTGTGTGTGTGCTGTATGTATGTAGTACTTTCGCAATTTTGAATTTTGCGGTTTTAATATTTTGGTAATGTGGGGTTTTGGGCTTATAGTCTTGGTATTTTGGGCTTTGAGATTGTGCAATTTCGGGATTCAGTAGTGAATCCATACATACATATATATATATATATATATATATATATATATATATATATATCTGTATATATATATATATATATATATATATATATATATATATAGATATATATATATATATATAAATATAAATATATATATATATTATATATAGAATCAGTCCTGATCTATGATAACTAAATGCCAATACAGTGTGCACCCCAACGGTACTCACGGTATTGTATTTGTGCACTTTGCACAACCTTTTATGTTTTTTTTCCCATGGGAAAGGTAGAGGTTGATGTATTTGCATAAGTCTTTAACTGGTGTGAGTATAGGATTACTGCATTTGTCTGGCTTTCACTTTCAATATTTAGGGTGTTCAGCATCGTTTCTCAGTAGTTTTTTTTAACTGTTTTATTTCCTTGTTGAGTTGTGGTGGGGATCCTTGCTGGTTTTATATAGTGCACTGTATTCCTTTCTGGATCTAACTTACATGAGTGATAGAGCACTTTGCCATTTAGTTCATGTCATCGTTTGAGCTTGCCTTTTGTATCCTTATGTTGTGGGTGCTCGGCTTGTAGCTATACCCCCTCTGACAGTAAATGAATATGTATATGTACAGCTACAGCTCTGTACTATTACTATGAAAGACATGAGTTCAAGTCCTGTTTGATTTAAAAAAAAAATAAAAAAATCTGACGCAGACAGATTTGTTGTAAGCTTCCATCACTTTATATATGCAATTCCATATTGCTTTTAGGTTTTCTGTTTTTATAGACAGCTCAAGTTTTGGTAGATGCAGCCTACAAAAGCATGACAAAATGACAAATGTCCTGAGATATTAGGATAAAGATATTTGTAAAGATTCCTGTATGAAATGCATAAAACAAGTATTCATTGTCTGAAATACTTACGTAGTATGTCAAAGCATGGGAAAACTCAAATTGTGCATCAGTTGTCTTAGTTTTGCAGAAAAGTGAAGTTTATCTCTTTGCACTGCTTATAGGTATACTTCATTCTTCAAAATTTCAGGATTAAATAAAAAATGTTCTACAGAGTGTCTGAAAAGGTGGCAACTCTAGTTACATTGATAGGAAAAAGCGTAGCTCTCAGTTTTAATCAATACAAACTGGTTTGACACTCGCCATAGTCTGTGCCTGTAGCATTTTCTGTTAGAATATCGTTCTGTGCCTGATCTTATTTCAACTAACATTTACATATATGGTGACCAACACGTGATCAAAAAACTCCTTCAGCAAAGTTCTTCAGCTCACTTCCAGAGTGACTCTCCTTTCATGATTTTGTGTGCACTGGAATAAGTAATTCATCAGAATTATATATCTTCCCTTCTTATTTCCTAGACTTGCTTCCATTTCCAGCTAAGTTCCCTCTTTGTTTCTTTTTCTAGCTTTACTGATGAAGATGTACTTTATCACGAAGACACAAGGCTGAAGCCAAGATCCTGGAATGCACTGCATGTTAAGCACTTAAAGCACAATTTTAACTTCAATGTGTATGAAGCCATTAGACATTAAATTTCAACCAGGGCAGGTACACTGGTGTCAAGGTTTAATGAAACTCTCTCTCCTCACCCCAACCAGTCATTAAAAGATTTGATAGGAAAAGTTGATAAACTTAGGCAAGTGTGTCTTTCTGACTGGGTAGCTACTTTTTAGCAGATATTTATAGAAACCTTGGATAATGGATCACCCTCAGTCAATTTTAAAAACATTACAGAAGTTGAATGTTTGGCATGTTATATTCCAAAGTAGTTGGCTACAAACAGCATTGTTTCATCTGCATTCTTATTTCTTCTACTTGCCAGAATCAGGGAATTATCACTTTCTAACAATATCATCAGCAAGCTACCATACCTGTGGCCCCAGGCTGCAGAGACAACTCCTACTGTAAAAGAAACATGCAAAGATTTAATTAACTGCATAGGAAAGCTCAGAGTAAATGCAAGGACATTATTAAAAACATTTTACAGAAATAAACTTTGGAGTGTATATATTGTAAAAAGGGTACTACCTTAAAATAATATGACTGTGTAGAAGAAAAACACATTCTCTAAGCTACTATGACAGTGATAGAACTAGTATAGTAATGGAGTAGGTGCAGTGTGATAACTGAGCTTAAAATATTCCTCAGTAAAAGTATTAACTTCAGTTATAAAAGCTAAGAAGAGATGAAGGCCTTGGACATATAGAATGTTATACAGATGTGCAATCTCTAGGCCAAAATGTTGAATGAAACACATAAATGGACATTAATACTTTTTAGAAAAAAGAACACAGGCACACAACTTGTCATTTTATTTATAAAATTACACAAAGTTCTGTGCCATTCTCAGATGAGGTAAGACTAATATCTTGACACAAGCAAATGAAAATGTGCATTTTTGTAGAAGTGAGTGGAAACTTTATTAATCCAAGTCTCTGAAAGGCAAAGTTACTGAAAAAAAGAAGATATTATAAGGGAGATAAGAAATAAATGCAGAAATAATGACAAAAAGTCAGGAAATGCTGAGTTCCAGATACTAATACTGAAAGCATTGCATACTTCACTCTTTCTTTACCGGTAATGTTTTGTCATCTCCCATGCTTGACTACACAGAAATCTAAAAGGGGAAAAAGTGATACTAGAAGGTCTAGGATAGAATATTTTCTTGGTGGATGTTTATTGGTTTATTGCCATTCAAAAATGTAATTGATAAACAATGTAAAGGTCAGAAAGCAACACCCTTAATGGAAGGCCACAGAGCCCACTTATATTGCGAGCTCTGGTAAATGCATGCTAATAATTTTGAAAACAACATTTATGTCCGTTTTGAAGTATAAGTAGTTGTGAATCAGTTTGTATTTCTAAGGTAAAGCTCATTTCTTGCCTTGTTATTTCTGAGAACTACTCAAGTTACACAGGAAGAAGATAAATGTTTAGTACCGTATGGGCATATAAAGTCTGCATTATTCTACTGTGCAGATGCTTAGGAGACCTTAGATGGATTTAGCCTGCTGGGTTGCAGAACTGTGCAAAATGCTGATGCAGCATACTTTCAAAAAACCTTTAATCAAACACCATCTGAGAAACCTCACATGGTGGTGGTAAAATACAGATATTACTTTCTCATTTTTTATTATTTTAATTAACAACTAGAGAGCCATATGTACTTGCCAATTAACCTGCCATGTTCCTGATTTATGAAATAACTTTCTTGGGATTTATGAAATGGTATGAGGTCTGTCAAATTTGAAGAGCCTTTTATGTGTTGGCTCTGTGCTTTGCTAAAGACCCGCTTTTAACTCAGCTACAAGTTTAACTCTGCTATGCTGGAAGCATTTTAAAGTACTTAAATCAAGTTTTTGATGCACTGTTTTCATGAAACTAAATGATTTGCTGGCATATATGCTAGTATTTGCATAGTGTTCTTTTCTTGTTTGCAGTCCTGAACAAGCTACATTTTTATCTTTTTCTCCACACACAAAGCCACAATTCTGGTTAACTGGTATTCTCTGTTACTTACTGTATGCCTAGAACTAATATGTATATAATCGTTTATATATTCTTTTCCAGGTCTGTTTTATTTTTATAGTTTCATAGGTGGTTACTAGTCTCTTAACCTGAAGGTCTTTATAATCCTAGAACTGTGTACCCAATATAATACCAAAGAAACCCAATATAAAAGATCATACCAAAACTCAATATCTTAGTTCACAATGACTGCCCATATCTATAAGGATCATAGGTGAAATCCCTGGAAGAAATTTAGTTTCCCATCTAGTCATCCAGGCTATGCTTAAACAGGGTCGTAGAAGTGCTTTGTTTGATGTGAACTGGCAGCCTATTCCAGAGGAGTGGCAACCTCTTGGAGACATATCTGTCTCTCTAGCAGGTCCTATTTATGTTGCAGGCCAGGTTAAAGTCCCTGGAGTGGGTGACCCTTGTCCTATTTGACTTGCGGATGTGCAGCAGTTACATTAGGTTTGGATCTGAGATTGCTCTGTAGGCCAGACACAAGTTTCCTCTAAGTAGTTCATATGCTACTGAGTACAGTGACAGTGACTTCAGTCTGTCAGTATTTGATATGTGCTGGAAAACTGGAATTTTTTTGGTTAGAAATCTTTGAGGTCTCTCAAGTTGCTGCAGGTGCTGGGTAAGGTACATACCAAAAGGAGCATTGTATTTAGTTATTGGCCTGACGAAGGTCGAGTACAGGGGTGTTATAATCTCTTTTATTCTTGAGGCAATGCTTTTGCTAATGAGGTGTAAGACATAGAATTTCTTCCTTACCACAATAGACACATGGTGGTCAAAGTTTAGGCTACAGTCAAATTCCATTCCCAAGTCTCTCACTACTTTGTTGTTACTTAGAGTACTATTATTTATACCATAGTCTGCAGGGATATCGTTTTTACTGAAGGGGTTGATAATGCATTTTTTAGCATCGGGTTTGAGTCCATGGCTTTGGCACCATTCACTGGTTTGTGTAAGTCCCTCTTGAAGTATATTGACATCATTTAGGGATTCAGTAATTACACCTAATTTTCAGTCATCAACAAATGTAGTCAGCCACAGCCCCGCTGTTTTGGCCTGAACTTCTGAGAAGTATATTCCAAAGAATAGGGGACCCAGCACTGACCCCTTTGGAACCCCACTGGTGACAGGTCTGCTGGTTGAGGTAAATTCCCTAACTTGGACTGAGTATGATCTGTCAGTGAGTCGGTTAGCAACCCACTTGATGGCATACGAGTTGATATTCAACTGGGAAAGTTTATCAATGATGCCCAAAATGGGATTGTGTTGAAGGCCTTGGCTAAGGCAAGGTAGGCTGTATGCACAGATTTCCCCTTCATCTGCAGCTCTGGTGACATTTTAATAAAAGTCCACCAGGTTTGCTTCCTGATCTGCCATTGACAAAACCAATCTGTCTTGGATCAAGGGTTTGGAAATCACCTATATCTTTATTTTTAAGGTCCATGATGATTCATTCTCTGGCCTTAGAAATAAGTCTGGTTAACCTTATGGGTGTGTAGTTCCCAGGGTCTGTTGCTATACCCCCTTTATGAAGAGTGATGACGGTTGCTGTTTTCCATTCAGCAGGGACAAGACCAGTACTCAGGCTATGGTTGAAGAGAGTAGCTGATGGAGTTGCTAAGTCATGTTTTTGACCATTTAAATTGCAATATGGTATGCCATCTGGTCCCCTACAGGCTGTGTTTTTGGCCTTGGAGAGAGCAATAATGCCTTGACCTTTGGAGATGTAAAGTGGGGGAGATAGTGGGGGAGATGTAGAGGGAATCCTTTGTGGAATGTTTGGAGGGGACAAAGGGATGAAATTTTCACCAAACCTGTTAGCTAATAAGTTAGCTATTTTCACAGGATCAGTGTGTGTGTGATGCCACCTACAGCTAGTTTATCACACATCTGGAGCCTACCTTTTAGGTTACAGATATAGGTGAAGAATGACTTATGGTTATCCTTAGCTATGGTTGCTAATTTGTTTATGTTGATTTTAGAAGACTTTACAAGTTGTCTTATTTGTTTGTTCAAGCAGAGGACAGTGTGCTTCTAGTACTGGGACCTCTCTTTTTTATTCTTTGACAGCAACTTCTTCATCTTGTTATATAACTTATTAATGCTAGATGTCCACCAGGGAAGCTTGTTTTTTTCTTGAGGATCTTGTTTTGATCCTGTCAGGTACAGCTGTGTCAATACATTTGTGTAAGTGTTTGAAAAGGGTATTTGTATATACCTTGGTGTAGTTGTCAATGTCATCTGTGGGAACAGGATCATGGAAATTATTTATGCCATCCCTTAGGAGGGTATAATTAGCTTTGGTGATTTTTTATTAGTCTTATTTCACCTAAGAGGAGTTCAGGTGTTATAGCTACTTCAAATGTGACTGTTTTGTGATCAGATTTAACCAGTGAGGGTCCTATACTTGTGGTGGTCAATGGTCACCCATATTTGTGAGGACTAGGTCAAGAATATTTGAGCCCCTTGTGGGGGTACATACTACTTGCTCCAGGGCACTAGTGTTAAAGTCCAGGAACCTACATGCGAGCATGTTAATATTTGTATAAGTTCCCCAGTCAATGGAGGGATATTTAAAATTGCCCATGACTAGAGTGTTTGTTTGTAATTTGATTGACTTAAGTAGGTCCAAATAAGCAGCAGTGGTGTCTTGGTTCATTGAAGGGGGGGGGGAGGTTATAGCTAATGATGACTTGAAAGGGGGGGTCTTACCCACAGTTAGTTGAATCATGAAGTTTTCCTGTATAACCGGTCTAGAGGTATATTTATCTTTGATGAAGATAGATACTCCTCCTCCTTTGGTTCTCACACTTTCATTTCACAGTCTGAAATTGTGGAATGCATTATAGGCTTGCAAAGCCACGGTACTCTCTGTGGCGTTGAACCACATTTCTCTAACTGCACAGACATCAACATCCTCCAGGGAGAGGAGTGCTTCCAGAGTTCCAGAGAGTGCCGTTTCTGATTCAAGCTTCTAGGATTTAGCAGCATAACCTTTAATTTATTTGTGAGTGATATTTTCACATTGGAAATTTTGTTCTTTAGACCTTGCCTAAATGAGTCACTATGGGGTGACAAGTGCCTTAGCCAGCAACACCACAGCCTAGAGGTGACAGGTGAAGACCATCTCTACCAAAGCCATGTGGCCTATTAACTATATCGTCCCAGGTTGATGGGAACTGGATCCTCTTAGAATGACACCGGAAACTAATCCAATTGTTAAGTCAATCATTTTTTCTTTACATTGTGGTATCATCTTAAGTGAGGGTAAAATGCTGCTCAAGGCTAGGGACATACCTGCCTGGGACACATAGTCATAGAGCTCAAGCATGTCTCTCCTCATAGTGGCACAGTGAGATGCATCTCCAGTCATTCACACCAACATGAACTATGATGGAGTCATAACAGTACTTGTTGTTGAAAGACTTGAGTGCATGTGTAACCTGACAGATCCTGCCACCCAATAGACAGCTGATCTTAACCTTCTCCTTGTCCAGCCTGGTGAGTGAGACACCTTTGTGTCCCACAATGGAGTCACCTAAGACTAAAAAATTTGGTTTAGGTGTGCTTTGCCTTTGGAGCTTATTTGATCAGACACTGGTGCTTGTGTTTTTATATGTAATGAGTGCTGTAAGGGTTGTATTAGGTGTAGCATGTTTGTATTTAGAAGGTCTCTGGTGTTAAGGTAGGTTTGTGGTGAGTGCTTCTGCATATGCTGGCTTATGTATTGAGTGCATGGTTTGTGTAGGATGCATTGTATGTATGCTAACAACCTGTTCAGTGTTACTGTTCTGTGCATGAGAGAACAAGAATTCCAGATTCTTAGTGTAGCTGCATCTATCACAAATAGTACTTGGGTAATTTAGGAGTAGAGCATTGTCAGTGTACATGAGGCAGTTGGTGCACTGCCTCAGGATAAACATGTCAATCACGCTGGTAGGAGAAATGGAGGGAAACTGACCATCCATAATGTTAGATTAACTCCTGTTTTCACAGTGGGGAGAGAAAATGGAGGGGTGTGGTATAACTGGGTGCTCTAAACGGGGTCTATACTAAGGATTTATACTAGTGGGGGTTCTCTAAATAGTATGAGACTATTATAGATTTGGTGGTTTTGGGAATGTTTAATGGGCAAAGGTGTAGCTGAGGTGCTCTCTGAGCAGCTAAGTGTAATTTAAGGACTTCTCTGCTGAATCATGGGCAGCTACTAAGAGAAATTTTATCTACTGACGTTTTTGGGTGTATAACTACCAATGGTTACCGTCACTGTGTGGTAGTGCACGATGGGACATGAAGTGCGCTATGCATAAACAGATCAATACAGCAGAGCATGGCTGGTCACCTAGCTTTGTAGAGCTGTATTAAAACAAGCACAAACCCGAGCAAACATGGGGCTATAACCAATAAAAAGCTCAAAACTGAGCCCTGTGCCAGCTACCTACAATCAGATGAATCCTAACTGTACTCTCCTGCTACATAGTTACAGGGTGGCCCTCACCGACAAAAAATAGCCTGGTTTAATGCTCAGTTTAACAAATAGAACCAGATTCATCAGGGTTGAATCTAGTCTATGCTACAGCAGACAAAAAGTGCAACAAGTCAGCAAGAACCATTTTAAAAAATCAGCAATATAGCAAAAATACAGTTTAAAAATGCAAAATACAGTATAAAACTGCACTTATGGTTAGCAGAATGCAACAGATTCCTTGGATTGCACAGATGAATACAGCAGAGCACTGGCAGATCACCTAACTCTGCGTATCTGTGGAGCTGTGTTAGGAAGATTGTAAAATTACGGTTCTTAAAATGTTTTGTAATAATTTGGAGCTTTTCTTCCCAGGCCTCCACTGAAAAGTGGGCTTCTACACAGTTGGACTTTCTCGATAATCAAATGTAAATAAATAAATAAATAAGTGCCGCCAAATTCCTATTCTCTAACTTGCTTTAACACAGTTCCTCTAAACTCTTTGGATAGGATCATAGGAAGTTACTAGGCTATTGGCTCTGAGGCCCTTACAAGCTAGCCAGGAATTTAGCCCATGTTCCAACAAGTCAGCACCCTATACCACTGTGCAGCAGGAACATAGGTGGAATCCCACGGGTGTATTTTCTGTTCTCCATCCAGTTATCCAGGTTGCGCTTAAAAAGGTTTAATGAGGTACTCTGCTTTATGTGGAAAGGGAGTCTATTCCCCAAAAGGGCGAGTCTCTGAGGCACAGACCAGGTTGATATCTCACATGCGGGTTACTCGAGTGGAGCTTGACTTGCGGATATGCAGCAGTCCCATCCGGCCGGGTTCTGAGATTGCTTTGTATGCCAGAGGTCACCTCTGAGGAGTCTGTAGGAGACTGAGTAGAGGGACAGGGCTTTTAGCCTATCTGTGTAGGGAAGAATTTTGAGGCCCTGGATTCTCTGGCAGAGGAATCTCTGTGGTGTCTCCAGCTGTTGCATGTGCTTTGCGATATACATGCCAAAAGGGGCATTGTATTCAATAATTGGTCTTATAATGGAAGAATACAGGGATGTTATGACTACCTTGTCCCTGGATGAGATACCCTTACTAATGAGGTGGGCCATGTAGAAAGCTTTCCATACAATGGAGACAATATGGAGGCCAAAAGTCAGTTTGCTATCAACCTGGGTTCCCAAGTCCTGATGACTGATTGCATGCTTAGTGCCTTATTATCAATGTGATAATTTGTGGGGACATCATTCTCCCCAAAAGGGATGATGATGCATTTTTTGGCATTCAGTTTGAGGCCATGTTTCTGGCACCAGTCATTTATTTGGGTGAGAACCTCTTGAAGAATGTCCACATCACTAGGTGAATTGATGACAGCATCCAGCTTGTAGTCATATGCAAACGTGGTCAACCATAGCCTACTAGATTTGGCCTGCATCTCTGAGAAATATATCCCAAACAGGAGAGGCCCCAAGATCAATCCCTGAGGTACATCGCTTGTTACAGGTCTAATACTTGAGGTGGCTTCCCTATTTTGACTAGGTAGGTTTCATCAGTAAGCCAGTTTGCTACCCATCTGGTAACATATGGATTGATGCCTAGTTGATAGAGTTTATCTATTATACCTGAGAAGGGAATAGTATCGAAGGCCTTGGCCAGGTCAAGGTAGGTGGTGTGCACCATCTTCCCCTCATCTATAGCCTTGGTGACTGCTCAAAGATGTCAACCAAATTTAACAGGCATCACCTCCCATCAACAAAACCAAACTGTGTCAGATCAAATGTCTGGAGGTTGCCAATGTCCTTGTTAATCAGGTCCATGATAATCTGCTCCATTGTCTTGCAGACCAGGCAAGTTAGGCTGATGGGTATATAATTTCTTGGATTGGTGGATGCTCCACTTTTGTGCAAAGGGATGACAGTAGCTGTCCTCCACTTGGCTGGGATGAAGCCAGAACTCAGACTATGGTTGAATAGGGTGCCTAATGGTACTGCAAGTTCCTGCCTGAGTTCATGTAGGATGCAGTCTGGGATGTTATTGGGTACCACGGAGGCTGTATTTTTTGCCTTTGAGAGGTCAGTGATGGCTTTCTCCCTAGAAATAAATGGAGGGGAGCAGGTACTGGGGATGTCCTGTTTTACTGATGGGGGGACAGAGGAGAGTAGTTTTCAATGAATCTGTCTGCCAACAGGTTGGCTATATCTACAGGGTTTGTGTATGTGGTGTCCTTGACCACCAGTACTGAGCAGATCTGGGTGTTTCCCTTGAGATTGTGGACAGATGTGAAGAAAGCCTTATGATTGTTTTTAGTAGATGTGGCCAGTTTAGACTCGAAGTTTGCTTTGGAAGATTTCACTAGTGCTCTTATTTGCTTGTTCAGGTGAAGAGAGATTGCTTCCAATTAGACACCTGCTCCTTCTTGGTCCTGGACAGCAATTTTTTTTCTTTTATTATAGAGTTTAGTTATTGGAGATGTTCACCAGACAGGTTTACTCTTCCTTGTGGAGGATGATTTTGTCCTGTCTGGTATTCCTGATTCCATGCAGCTATATAAATGCTCATATAGTACTTTGGTGTAAGTTTGGACATTTGTGCCAGTTTCTGTGGAGGGGGAAGAGGCTGTGAAGCTATTTATACCTTTGCCCAGGAGGTTGTAATCAGCTTTGGAAAAGTGTTTTGTTTGACCCTAGCTAGGGGGGTGGTTGAGGGAGATGGTGACTTCGAAAGTGACTGCTTTGTGGTCGGATCTTACCAGGTATGATGACACTGTTGGGATGTTGCAGTGGTTACTCATGTTGGTTAATACCAAGTCCAAGGTATTTTCACCTCTTGTGGGGGTGTCAACCAACTGGTCCAAGGCATTTGCATTGATGAAATCAAGGAATGTCTGGGCATTTGAGTTTTGGCATGAGTATTTCTTCCAATCTATGGTTGGATAGTTAAAGTCGCGAAGGATAAGGGTAAAGGGTTGAATCTTAAGAGATTCAAAGAGGTTCAGATAGGTGGAGTGGTCATATTGAGTCAGAGTTGGAGGTCTGTACTTAGCTATGATTTAATAGGGGCCTTGTCCAATGTTAACTGCACCTGGAGTATTTCCTGTGCATCATACTGTTTGACCAGCCTAGTTGTGTGTATGTCTTTTATATATATTGCAACTCCACCTCCTTTTGTTTTGATGCCCATGGCTTGGGGTCTGAATGAATGATAGGATGAGTAACCTGGTATGGCTGGGGTGCTCTCTGCAGCTTTGAACCAGGTTTCTGTAAGTGCACAAATGTCAGCTTCTTCCAGTGTTAAGAATGCTTGCAATGAGCCCAGTTTCATGTTTAGACTCCTAGCATTTAGCAGCATGACCTTTAATTTATGTTTTGATGAAATTTTCATGTTGGTAGTTTGACCTCATGGCATTGCCTAAAAAAGGCACTATGGGGGAGGCAAGAGCCTTTGCCAGGAGCCTAAAGCCCAAGGGAGGCAGATGCAGGCCATCTTTGGTAAAGCATTATGGCTTGTCAATCATGCCATCCCAGGCTGTCAGGTACTGGATTCCCTCGGAATGACACCAGAAACTAATCCAGTTCTTAAAGTCAATCATTTTCTGTTTGTATTGAGGCATCATTCTGGTTGACGGTAGAATGCTGCTTAAGGTTAGGGGCATACCTGCCTGGGACACATACTCAGCAAGCTCGATCATGTCTCTCTTCATATGGTCCAGGGAGGTACTTCTCAAGTCATTCACTCCAATGTGGACTATGACAGAGTCATAACAGTACCTGTTGAGAGACTTGAGTGCATTGGTGATATGGTGGATTCTGGTACCCGACAAACAACTAACCGTGACTTTTTCCTTATCCAGCCTGGTGAGGGGCACATCTGTGTGTCTCACAATGGAGTCTCCTGTAACTAATATGTTGGGTTTATGTTTAGGCCTTAGTGGCTGTGAGACACAGGTGTGTGGATTATGTGTGGTGTGTGGTGTGGTGGGCAGTAGAGTTTGATTATGTTTATGCCTCAAAGGTCTCTTTTGTTTGGGTATGCTTTTGTTGAGGACCTCCACATGTGTGGGAGTGTGTTGTGTAGGTATGTATGGTGTTTGAGGTGTGGTGTTTGTGTTGCCAAGTTTCTCAGTGCCAGATATACTGGTTTGTCAGGGAGAGAGCAATGACACTAGGTGCTTGATGCATTTGCATCTCTCACAAATTGTGTTCCTAGGTGGTAGAAGAAGAGGGTTGTCCATGTACCTGAGGCAGTTGCTATACTGTCTCAGGATGCCCATACTGACCAGACTGACAGGAGAAAATATAGGAAATTGCCCATCCATATTTCTCAGAAACAGAAAGAGCTAAGAGGGTAAAGGGAGGAAGGTCTATGAGTAGTACTACTAGATGATAACACAATTGCTACTAAGGGAAAACTTGTAGCTGGAATACCTAAAAAAGGGTTTAAAACCATGCAGCTAAAGCTCTAAATGCTGCAGACCTATATCTAGATTATGCTACTCAATTTTAAGGTTAAGAACTCAATAAGAAAAAACTCCCAATGAAGCACAGATTAATCACTTATAGTCAAAAGAACAGAACTCACAATATGAACAAATACAGTTAAACAGCAACAAAATGCTGTAAAATGGAGTTAAACAGTAATGAATTGTAGTAGATAGCAATGAAATAAAGTTAATCAGTAGACTGCTTTAAAACAGTAGTTCGCAAATCACAGCAGTAATAAACAGCACAAAAAAGCAGCAATTCAGTAGAATGCTGTCATCAGTTTACTGAGTACCAACAAGCAGTAATAAATATGGCAAACTAAATGCAGTTGAAATGATGTAGAAAGAGGTGCAGGTGTTTTTTTTTTTTTTTTTACAATTGTCTATCTTCATCTTTTTTTCAAGATTACAAATTCATTTGAAATAATTCATTTAAATTATATACAAAAGTAACATATATATATATATATATATATATATATATATATATATATATATATATATATATATATGGTACTTGCGTATTATCGCAACCAGATTTTTGCAGCAATAGCCGCTGGTTTCCGATCATGACAAATGTCCATTAATGCTGTTAAAATGTAATGTAGTATGTTTTCTTTACGAGTACAGATTGTTTTCTGGACTGCTATCATACAATTTACAAAACATACTGTTGTTGTTTCTTCATGGTGTTTACTGGCACCATGTTGCTTTCTGCAAGTCTGCCTGCTGAATGTTCCTTCTTTGTGCCAGCAAGTGCCATCAAGTGACAGTCATACATTCATTTGGGAATCATAGCTGTGACTACTTTAAAAATATGAGACAGAAATGTGGGCACTGCAGAGGTTAACATGTGCCTAGATGCATGAAAGGGACTGGGGACACAGACATGTTTAAAAAATAAAAGAAACATAAACCGTTACATGCGAATGCAAGAAACAATTGTAGCTCATCGTAAGCCCATTCATGTCCTCTGGTGTGTGTTTTCTTAATAACTAATTTATAGTAGTTTCATAGTAGCTGTTAGACCCTTTGTAGAAATTGTGTCCCTATCTTGTGTGGGTTACAATTTACAGACATCATGTATTATTAAGAAAACACACAGCAGAAGCCATGAATGGGCTTACGATGAGCTACAGTTGTTTCCTGCAGTTCGTATGCTTTCCATAGCAGCCATGACAATGAAAGCATGCGTATATAATGCACGCAAATTGGGAAGAGGATTTTTTCCAATTCTTCTCTTCCTGAAAGTAATGCAACTGTTGTCCTCAACAATAAGGACTTTGAATAGCCCCTTTCAGTGTTTCATGCCCTCGTAACAGTTCAGGTTTATCACATTGGCAAGCGACAACATCTGGTTGCGATAATACTTAAGTACTATATATATATATATATATATATATATATATATATATATATATGCTATCGAATATATGTTTTCTTTGATTAGAATATTATGTTTTATGTTAAATTCTATTTTCACAAAGAAAAAAAACATCTTTCCATTCTAGACATTGATATAAGCTTTGCACAGCCTCCTAGCAAGCAGCAATAAAATTCAAATTATAATGTTGTGAATAGTAGAGAAAAGATGTGGAATGCTGGTAGAGGACTTTTCCTTAATGTACCTGTAACTAGTTTCTGTAATTACTTTTTGCCTCCTTCATAATGGAATGTCCTGCTTACCACAATCTAAGATATAAGACCATTCCTTAGCTGTAAAGCCTTACTAGGAGAGACATTCCCTTATGTAGTTGGTGACACCTAACTAATCAGAAATAAAATAGGCCACCTGCTTCTTTCAATATTAACACAGATATCTGTTATTGACATGACATTATTTTCATAAATGTTATCTGGGACAGGATCCAAGATAGATTTGATAATGCTAGGGATTGCTGTTTCAACCGTAGAGTACTAGTATGACTTTTGTATAGTAACGATATGATTTCCTAATGCCAGCAAGAGGGGAAAGCAAATCAGTGCACAGAACATGTTTGCTGGCTTGGAATAGAATCAGGGTCCCATCAATTTTATATATGTGTGACTGTATTCAAGGGTTTAGGTAACAGATGTTGAAGTATAACACCGGACTTGGCTCAAGTATGAATTCTTTACGTAAAAGCAAAATATATAAAATCATTTCTGATCCATGATGACTAACTGCCTGTTCAGTGTGCTGGAGTGCAAATGCAGCAGTACAAACCTGTTTTTATCCTATCAGGTGTCCAACAAAAGAGCCTAGTCTACAATAGTTAAGGCATTCTCTTCATCCTTGTTGTTAGTGCCTTCTTTGTCACAACCTAGTTGTACTACTGTGATTAGTGTTACTACTGCCTTACCATACATTCACATCACTGTCCTTGTTTTGTTTTACCTTATTAGCTTACAGGCTGAACTTTTGGACACATTGTTGAACTTATCACTTTTGCTCTGCTGACTGTTCTGCTAATGAGTTTAAATAACATTGTACTATTCTGTCTCCTTGGTATTGCACTGCTGTTAACGTTTGCTTTGCAGTCTATAGAGGTATTAAGTTTAAGTAACATTGTGCTGTTTCACCTCGTTGCTTTGCTAGTCTTGCTTACTGCTGGCAATGTCTAACATAATACTGTTGTGTTGTCTGTTACTTACACGGAGTTTATATGTATATGCACGTATGTAAAAACATTCAACTTATTGTTTCCATTACTGATTGCAATTTTTGATTATGGGTGTGTTAGTGATTACTGCATTGTTATAGCCTTTAAAGTTACTGCTGTATAGTACTGCGCTAGCGAGTGCAGGGTTATCTATGTGATATTCGTTTATTACTTGACTGACTGCTATACTGATACTGCACTAAACCTATGCTTTACAGTAACTGATGCTGCACTGAAACTATTTGCTTTACAGTTATTGCTCTTGAAACAACTTGCAGTGCATGGAAATCCTGGATTACACTCAAATATTGGGAAAAAGTAAATTTAGTTGCACGCTACTCTAATGTGAGACCTGACATTAACAGCTTTCTCTGCAGTGCTTAAAAATTGTTAAGCATCTTTCTAAATGCTGTTAATATTGAGTCTTGCTCTAGGTACTAAAGACTGTCAGTGTTCACTATGGGCTTTAGTGGCTTTAAAAACTAGTGAAACTCTTCACACCTTGTTTTTGTTTTCTTTTTTTTCTGCAACCAGTAGTACTTGGTGCAGATGAAGCTCCATTATGTGTTCTTGATATGGATGCCAAGATCTCGAGTTTCACTCTCAAAGTGAATTTCTTGACATCCATATCTTGAACACATGATAATGTGGTTTGATTGGAGACCTGATTATAATCTTCTATATTCATATTATCTGTAGGTATTGTCTTTAATGTTACTGTTTAGACTATCTTTTGCCCATTGCTTTTACTGGTTATGTAGCGACCACATTAACCTACCAGGTAAAGCAATTTCATGTAAATTTTGAACGTGTTACTATTTATTTATTTCATTCATTCATTTATTGATTTATCTATCTTACATATGTTTGTCATTACTACCTTTTATTTATTTATATATTTTTATTCAGTTGTGTGTACTTGAGAATACTGCAGTAATCACAGCCCATACTCTTTTATACTTTAGCTATATCACATGACATTTTATTTGCTTGTATTTGTATGGTGGATCTCTAAACTCCATTGTCCTTTTTCAGACTCATCCCAGGAGCTTGACAAGTGACTTGCCCAGAGTCACACAGTTGGATAATAGAGGCTAAGGAAATCAAACCCTGGACCATTGGACCACAGGGAACAGTTAGTTAACAGTTCCAGTTAGTCCTCTGCACCAACTGCCAGATAATCACTTTTTTCTAATCAAGTGAATTATCCCCCTCTTTCTTATACCAGGAGTAAGTTATACTAACTTATCCTGCTTTTTTATACCCCTTTATCTACAAGGGTAAATATTGATTCTCAGCCAGCTTTTGCCATCTTGATAGCACCAGCTATTTTGAGGCAGTGCAGTAACTGTCTCTTGCTTACAAAAAAAACTCTTTATTGCTATCTCACAGTGATTCACTGTGTTAGAGATATAAAGATTTACTTAGCTAGTAGGCTACTTTTTCATCGAGTAAGCAGAACACACACACACACACACACACACACACACACACACACACACACACACACACACACACACACACACACACACACACACACACACACACACACACACACACACACAGAGCAATAGTACTAAACCACATTACTCTGAGGTTAAGAGAACACTGCCTAAAGCCTTCCAGGCAAAAGATTAAGAAATCACAGACATTAGTTAACACAGCAATACACTTGCCTTCACCCTTAACACAAATTGCCTTGACCTTTCACATAAATAGCCAGTAAACATACCTCTGAGAGTCACAAGGATTCAGATTCCAAGCCATTATAGCCCACTTAGACTGCATGTAACCACACTAATGATTTAGTAATAGGTGACTCTATTGTCAGGCATGTTGAACCCTCCCTCACCATGATGGATAAAAATAGGGTGACAGCTGTCTCTTGTGCCAGGATCTGGGACATAAGAAGGGCTCTTAGAGATTTTGGCAAATATGATTATGACCTGATAGTGGTCCATATGGGGATGAATGACCTTAGATGCTCCACCCAAAGGGGCATGCAGGATATGACCAAGCTTACAAGGAATGTACATGAGGTAGGGAAGACAGTGGTATTGAATGCTATATTGCCATCACCCAGAATGATTGGTTATGTATGCTATCATTCTAGTGAGATCTAATGTCGGTTTAGGATGAGATGTCTAACAAGTCTTCCTGCATTCCTAGAGATGGTCTGCTTACACATTCTGGATAAAGCATTTTTAGGCAGAGTCCATCTGATGGAGATTCCCATATAGTTTTATTATTATTATTATTATTATTATTATTATTATTATTATTATTATTATTATTATTTCGGCTGTTCCAATGTTTAATTATCCTTTGTTGACCAGATACCCAATTGTTCCTTTGTTACCATCTACATATATAACACTTGGTAAATGCATTATTATATCTTTTTCATATTTTAAAATAACATCCATGCTCCACCCTCATTTGAAATACCCCTCTCTTCTTTAACTTTCTTAATATCAGATGCTTCTCCAGGATCACCTTTGTTCTATAAACTGACCAGTTTTTTATCAGGCAACCCTGTAGTCCAACTAGACTAGTAATCAATTTTCAGGGGAAATATAAGGTGCTGTTTATACTACTGGGGAAAAATTTGGCTGTGGCATCATTTTCGTTGTGAGAGGAAATGTTTTTGCTGCTGCACTTCCTGTTTCTTCTCCTGGTGTGGAAGCAGCTTGTTGAAGTTGTGCAGTAAAGGAGGGAGAAGAGGGTTGTTCTGTTGGTGATAGCAATATGGTTTTCTCAGTGGGACAGGAAACAGCTGAAAAGCAAGTGGATATTACAAATAATCAATGTTTAGCTGATTTTAAACTTCAGTATTTTGAAGAAGTTGTTCTAAGTGAAATAGCTTCTGCAGGGTTGCCTGATGAAAAACTGGTCAGTTTATAGAACAAAGGTGATCCTGGAGAAGCATCTGATATTATGAAAGTTAAATAAGAGAGGGGTATTTCAAATGAGGGTGGGCATGGATGTTATTTTAAAATATAAAAAAAGATATAATAATGCATTTTCCAAGTGTTATATGTATATAGATGGTAACAAAGGAACAATTAGGTATCTGGGACAGCCAAAAATTTGATTTTGTGTGGTGATTTTTTTACTAATGGAGTGCGAGGTGTCAGGGGAAATGTTGATGTGATCCTGCAAGTAAGCCCTCCTTTCGAGTAAGAGAATGATCTTAACAACCTGTGACATCTAGGACTGCTATTTCCTCTTTAAAATTGACAAGAGGTAGAAAGCAGGTATCACAGATGTATCTGGAAGGGAGATTTTGAGGATGTGCAGGGAAGGGAAACCCTAATTGAAAGAAACAATTTGAACATCGCAACTTTTTGCTGTTAATTATGCTTGAATGACCATCTCAGCTGTAACACTGAACTTCCAAACTGCTCAGACAATAAGCTAATATCACATACACATAACTTCTTTCTCTTACCTAACTTTAGTGATGACATAGACCTTATGCCAATAGCCATATAATGCATTAGCATCAGAGATTCATCATAAAGAAATAGGGGAATCCTAAGTGAAAGACCAGAACTGGTAGAATCTAGAAAATAAGCTGATTTTAAAAAAGGGATAATTGCTAGACCATATACAATATTGCATGATACCTACACAAATTAATCAGATGAGATTAGAAAAGATTGGGAAGGGAGATTGAATAAGCAATTCACAATGAAACAATGGTGAGGATATATATAGGACTCCCAAACATACCTCTCAACCTCTTCGTGCAAGAAATCTGGACAAAGCCTGACAAAATGGGGTTGCAAAGGCCCAAAAATAGGGACAGCTTTTAAATATTGCTCTTATAAACTTAGAACGTTGCTAGATCAAAAGGGTTTGTGTTAACATACATTTTCTGGAGGGTTTTGAAGTCTGTAACTCAAATTTATGTCATTATTTAGTGGCTTCAGTCCTCAGATCATCCTACTCATTTGCCAAAAATTACTAATTTAATGAGAAATAGACCAAAAACATGAGTCAAAAATCTGGACTTTCTGCAAAATTCAAATATGCAACAAAGTCTAGAAGATTTAGGATCTTTGCTTGGAAGTATTTACATAGGTATTTTAGACCTTAAGTAAACGCCACCGATTTTTTTCTCAGAGAGATAGCACATATTGGAGGTGTGATGGAGAAGAGTGAGATAATTGGGGATATCATTTTTGAAAGTGTAGTAAGTTGGCAAACTTTAAAAATTCCTTACAGACTACACCATCAGAAATACTGGGTTAGCAAGTTGGTATAACTAATAAAGTTATTTTTGAACTATGATACAGAATTGGAATTGCCTAAACATAATAAGGCATTGCTAAATCTAACTGAAGTAGCAATAATTAGCAAATGCTAATCAAAGTCTAAACAAATTGCATTAAAAGTAGTGACCATAATAATAGAGACAACACAATTGGAAATGGGATCTTTAGAAAAGGGTAGGAGCAAATTACATAGAAAAGAGAGGAATTGTGGGAAAAATACATGCAAAATAGCGTTTTGAGAGAAGAAATGAGGTTAAGAGAAGGCAGGATTTCAATGAGTTATGTGATGTTTAATTGACAAGGACTGGACAGATTATAAATGATGAACAAAAATCTAGAACACAGCACCACAGCAAACCAATAAAAAGCAGATGGCAAAGAGCAGTGTAAAATCCAAATAGACTTTTATTCGAACACAGGTGAGCGCTTTTGCAATAAAATCGCTTCTACAGAACATACAAAAAATCTGCAGCATCACAAATATTTAAAATGCAATCAATTAAATATCTACAAATAAAACATTCAAGTACAATAGCCATAAAAAGTTAAAGGTACAGCTTTCTTTTAAGACAGAAACCATAAAAGGCTATTGCATAAAAACACACATAGCAGTATACTTATTTAAGAAGCTTTATTTCTTTCAGAACTGGCTTAAGATGTACTGATTCATTCCAACCTGCACCTCTATGTGTTGATAGTTTAAGAATCCATCTTAATTCTTTCCCTTTTGTGACATTAGTTATATCACCCAACCTAAAACTTTCATAACTTACTTCTACCGCCATAAACTTAAAGCAATGGTTAGTGCCTTTCTCTAGTATATGTTTAGCTAAGGCACTATAACTATGGCCCTTATTAATAATAATGGTCTTTAATTCATTCCTTAAGTTGCCTATTAGTTTTTCCTATATAACATTTTGAACAAGTCACACACTGTGCTAAATAAACTAAGTTTTTAGTGTCACAATTAGCTTTAACTTTAAAAACATAATGATTACCATTATCTGGTTGTATAAATGTATTGGATACATCAATGTATTTACAAAAAGTACATTTACTACAGAGAGGGGTACCAAAACTAGTTGTTCTAATACTAGGTTGCTGCAGTTTACTTGTATTGGGAAAACAAAGTTGTCTTTTCAATGATTTTTTTATTTTTATAAACAAAATTTGGGGCAGCACTAACAAACTCACATGGAATAGGGTCAGAAGATAAAAATATGTCAATTTTTTGTAATAATATTTTTATATCTGTACTGTCAGTACTAAAAGTCATACAATAAGCTACATTGCTATAACTATTTTTATGGGCAGTCTTTCTTATGTTTTCTTTACGTAAGAAAAAGGGTGTCCACTACTTTTTCTGTCTAAATTGACCCTTTCACATGCTTTACTAACTTCAAAAGGTTTATAACCACGTTTTATAAATTCCATACTAGTGGAACACATAGGGCCTGATTCACGAAACCTCCATGTAAGACTTAATATGTCTTACTCGGAGGCTGCAGTTGAACAGTATGACGTCAGCATGCCATGCATATTGATGAAGGCATGCTGAATCATACCCTAGGCTAACACGGTCCATGTAGGAAAGTAGGGGGCATGTCCGAATGCTGAGTACTGCAAAGGGACATGCCCCCAGAAGAGTCAAAGGCCTGAAAGTAAACACCCACGACCGAGTCTGTAGAAATGTCAAGGAACACAACACCACACATCCCCACAGACTAAACCCTACTGAAAATGTATAAAACATAAAAATAGCAGTTTCATTTTTTTTTTTATAATTTCAAAAATGTTTGCCCGCATTTGCGCTCCTTTGCGCGGGTATGCCCTTCGCTCAGCCACAGTTAGCAGACATTGAAAAGCATATAAGATCTACATATGCAAATTAAGCCAAGTGGCAATAGCGTAGTGTTAGAGACATTGGCCAAGGAGGAGGTAGTCACAGTTCGAGCCCCCACAACATCATTCACTATTTTTATTTAAATAAGTATGAAACAATCCCCTGACATATATATATATATATATATATATATATATATATATATATATATATAAAACTATAATTTAGGTAAAATGTAATGAAATGGGCCATGTATATGTGAAGAAATCCAACAGAATAATTTATAAAAAAAGGATTATAATTGCCCATAGCTGAGCAACGCTTTAGCAAGCTGAATATGAGTGCCCATAGGTGAGCAGCGCTTTAACAAGCTGCATATGAGTGCCCGGAGGTGAGCAGCGCTTTAACAAGCTTAATATGAGTGCCCGTAGCTCAGCAGTGCTTCACCCAGTGTAATATGAATGCTCGTAGCTAAATAATGCATTACCCAGCGTACGCCGTTTGCGCGGAGCTGCGCAGCGCGCCAACCAGCTTAACGGTGGGCAACACTGGGCAAGCTGTATCAAAGTCGCCTTTACATAGACACACCTCCTAGCCTGTCTAGACAGTAGTAAAATAAAAAAAGCAATGCCAAGGGTCGAACCCGGGATACTGTGCACCATAGTCAAAGTACTGAACCACTAAGCCATGACAGCTGTACTGACAAATACAGTATTAGCATATATATATGAATGAATGAAAATAGAACCATGACAAAGCAGGTTTGCTTTAAGCTGATAAATATCCAAAATGGCCAATCAGAGATAAGTGCGGGAAAACCGGCATATATAAGCCCCATAGACGGGAATACACACCATAACTGATTGTGGCACCCATTTGCAGTCAGGATGGCAGGTGCAGGAGAGGGAAATCACTTTAGAGCACAAAGGTGGGGTGTTGAGGAGTCAAAATATATGGTTTAACTCCTAGTCCATGATCATGAAGCACAACTTATGCAGGGCCAAGTTCAATGGGGAGCGTATAAGGCAGAGGCGTGGAACCGGTTGGCACATGATCTCACCAGTGCCACAGGCACTCCAAGGACTGGTGAACAGGTCCGTCACCACCATGCGGACCTGAAGCGACGTAAGGAGGATCAACTGAACCGTTGGATCCGGGAGGCCCACCAAATGCCCATTGCCCCACTACTGAGTAAGTATCCATGTAATTACATATGTACGAAATGCTATCCTAGCCTACAGTATGGAGAGGTATGTTCCAATATTCCTTCATTTATATTACAGCTGCAGGTGTCCGTTCCGAGAATCGGCGAGCCTATTCTGATAGGCTGCTGAGGTTGCGCCACCAGGCAGGTTAGTAATTATTTAGCTGGTATTGTTATAGAATATAAGTGAGACAGATTGTAAAATAGTTCATTGCTGTAACCCAGTAATAAAGGTGAAATAAGCCTAGAATAAAGATTCTGCTAGTATTGTAAGATTAGATAAGTGATGCAGCCTGGAAAAGAGTGTATTGCAATCCAGTAATAAAGATTAAACAAGTCTCAAATAGAGTTTCCACCTGTATTGTAATATCAGATAACTGCTTAAGCCTGAAAATGAGTGGTAATCAATCAACAAAGGACAGACAAGTGTCGAATACTTCCTTGTAAATTCTGCCATATGAAATAAGTGAGTCAGCTGGAAAGGATTGTTGTAACCCAGTAATAAATGTTAATAAAGCCTAGAATTAAGTACCATTCTGAAATGTAAATATAAAATAAGTGAGAGAGTGTGAGACAGTTTGAAGCTACCAAGAAAGCTGTAATAAGTCTGGAATAAAGGTATACTGCAGTCACTACATAATGAAATGAATGAGACAGCCACAACCAAAGAGTTTAATGTCTTAAATAAAGTACAGGACTTGGACTGTGTCCATCCCACAATTTGGATATGTTGCTGTACCCTTGCATTATGGAGATAGTATGGTTGTATGAAATGCTGAACATCCACAGTTGTCTAGACCCATATAAATCAAATGTAGCAGGATGCTGTACCTGAACACAGCCAGATATGAACACATATGAATAAAAATGGAATGTATATTAATGTAGCAGTAACATCCCCATCACCAACATTCCTAAGGTTACATACAGGAAACTGTACTAATACATGTAGGGGATATATATCTGCATCTACTAGGAATGTACAGTATATGTATAGGTAGTGTAATATGTTAATGTAATATTTTACACAAATTATGTCATTCCACACCAAATTGGGTATGTGTATTCGCAATTAATTCCCATGGACATTTGTTCTGTTGGTTCATACATATCTGCATGTACGTTGATGCATGTGCCCTGTTCACATATCCAAACCTGATGGCCTGTTACCACCAATCAACCCTGCATTCTGTTGGAATGTGCACTGTTGTTCTAAATATGCATGTCTTATGCTTGCTGCTCAATGTTCGGAATTCATGGGTGTTTGGTTAATGGGAATACTGATGCATGCTGTTACAACTAATTTTGAATGGTGTTGTTTGTTACTAACCCAAAATGCCATAAAATACTGCTAAACATAAGACAACAGCGAAGGCGGGTTCCAGCGGACCCACCTCTCCCACCTCAGCTGGTGAGTGCACCTGGCACCAGTGCCCAGGCTGGGACCTCCTCCTCCAGAGGCCTTGTGCCACCTTCGGGTGGAAGCGCTGCAGGGGATGGGGCTCATCCCCCCTCTGCAAACTTGGCCAGAGGAGAGCCTCCACTCACCCTCCATAGAGTCCGGTCTGTGGTGCGTAGTAAGATCAGGCGTTCTGTGACTGATCCCCTATGCCAGCTCGAGGCGAGAGTGGCGCAACTCATGGGTGTGCCTGCCCATCATATCCAGCCCCCAGCACAGCCCCAGCCTGGGCTGTGAAGGTGCAGTGGTAACTGCCCATGGGTGGGGATCTCAGTTCCACTGTTGCCATCTGTGGGCTCATGAGCTCGCGATATCCAAACATCCGTCCCCGTCAATTGTGTTTAGCCCCCACATGTGTCATTCTCCGCCCCTGTATGCGTCTTGTTTGTCTTGTCTGTTAACCTCCCCAACCTACCTCCCCAAATATACCTACTTCCTGTACCTCACATTCCACTCTCACCTGAAAAAAAAAATAAAAAAAGGGCACTCTGTTCCCACAAAAAAATTATGCCCCATACATAGCTGCCCAATTCGCACACATGTCCACTGGACATGTAAACTGATAATTCTAATTGGCAGTACAACATATTTTATTGTCCTCACCCCTCTCTTAGGGGTGGAAGGTTTCAAATTTCATACCAAATTTCAAACATATGCACAGCTGTTGCTGATAAAGAAATGGGCAGCTATGGACCTTCCCTACACCCATCCTGCACATCCCGAGCTAGTTTACTGTCTTTCCTTCTTTGCGCCCCCTTTTTCACCACTTTCCTATTTCCCCATTTTCTTTTCTTTAAAAGAAATTAGCGTGGGTGTTAGCGGGAGTAAGCAATTTTAAGCAGTAGTCAGTCAGTGTGCGCTTGTGTGCGCTTAGCTAAGAGTAGATAAGCATAGCTAAGCGTTGCGCAAACCCACTTACAACTGCTTAAACGTGCCTTAGTCACTCTGTATGACAAGGCCTGAAGTCTGCTCATCAGCAAAATAAAATACCCTTATCAGTCTCGAAGCCCGGACCTTGGGAACATTAGTTCTGCATGAATTACCACTGAGCCACAGCAGATATACAAGAACTTGGTGCTGAAAGTAATATATCATGAAATACAAGGAGCAAATGTAAAGGGAAAATAGGAAGGCCATTACACAAAACTTGTTCTGTGTATCTTTACTGGCAATTCTTGTGGAATTGCATTACATTAGAGTGAGAAGCGAAACAGCCATGCTAGTAGGTAATAATGTTACAGTAGCACCTTACAAACCTCACACAGTATCAGAGCAGGATAAACACCACCATATTTGAAAAGGTAAGAGGCCAGACCTCCCAACTGTGACTGATTTACAGGGATGTCCCTGATATGCAAACAGCTGTTACCTGTGCCCCACTGACTCCCTGTGAAATGTACTAACAGTAGGCAGAAAGGTGGGGAATCCCACGTAATGGTAACTGTCAACAAGTTAAAGTAGACACTACTTGCATGTCAGAAATGGTGTAGTAATACATATGCTCAAAATACCCCACAGTCGCAACTGCAGAAAATCTGAAATATATCACGCGTGTATCCCACTGATATGTACCTTTCCCTGAGGCTGGTCAAATATATACCTGAGAGTATCTGAGGCCTGCAAGTGTCAGAAACACACAGGCATATCAGCCTGTCTGCTGTTACATACTCTGAGAATAGCTGTAGAATTACTTCCACAAGCATGCCCTTATGTAGGAGTACAACACAGAAATATCAAAGGATGTAGCCATCTAGCATACTAATGACAGTATAGCAGTTCACAAGCACTGCATGTGCCTGATATTCATAATTGTTAGTACAATATACTTAGTTGTCCTCACTCCTCTCAGGGTGGAAGGTTTCAAATGTCACAGCAAATGTCAAACATATGTACAGCTATTGCAGTTAAAGAAATGTGCAGCTATGGACCTTCCCTACACCCAGCCTGCACATCCCTAGATGGTGTCCCCACTGACTTCCTGTTTCCTGCTTACAAGTGTTTAAAAGTGCCTTATTCACTCTGTATGACAAGGCCCTAGTACTGCTCATCAGCAAAATAAATTACCCATGTAAGTGTCAAACCCCAGACCATGGGCTCACAAGACTGCATGAAGTACCACCAAGCCACCACAAACATATAAGAATGTCGTGCTGAAAGAAATATATCATGCATTACAAGGAATGACTGTAAATGGAAAATAGGAAAGCCATAGCAACACATTCCAGTAAAGACAAACATCAGGCATTCAAGGAGTGAATGTAAAGGGAAAATACAAAAGCCATAGCAACACATTGCAAGAACTACTGTTGTATGCCAGTTAATCCTCAAATCCCACAGGTAAGTACATACTCCCATGTAAACAGTGTTAGCATTAGCAGGTGTGAGTTAACTTACACACTGAGAAGAGTGAACTGGAGGAAGCAACAGTCAGGTTTCAGTACAACATGCATATCAGTGGCTACAACACAGCGTTAGATATGAGAGATATACCAACCTTCTGACTCACACAACAGTGTCCACAGCAAACCAGCATGGTCCCCACCTTGCAAAACTGAAAGGCCTATGCCTACCTAGCCTATCATTTTATAGCAGTGTCTGGAAATCACAATGAGAACTGCAATTACCACACAGCAGGCTGCATGCAATTACTAAGTGCTGGCCACCAATTGGTGCAGAGGCCATCACATGCACATGTGCAGATACCTACAAAAGCAGCCTGTACTGCCAGTCCATACATGCAATAATATCATTGCAGCAACTGGAAGGAGAGAGAGAGAGAGAGAGGAGAGAGAGAGGGAGGGGGGAGAGAGAGAGAGAGAGAGACCAAAAAGAAAAATAAATAGCAAGCAAGCCAGCAGAAAAAAGCTGCCAGAGACAAAGGTAATGTAAACTACATAATCTAATAATCTCCATACTGTGAACCCTCCATATGTGTTAGCAGTCTGTATCTATATGTATATGCAGATGTGCATAGGGCAAGGGACATACTGCAACTGTTAGTGAAGGCTGGACATACATATGTAGTTGAAGGTTGCTATGTGCACATATCAATGTAGGTTGTAGTGTGTGGCATTGAAAACAGCATGCAGTGCAGGTATATGTCATGTGGTGGTGAACTTCTGTGGGACTGAGCCAGTGAGGCCTGCTACAGCTATATGGCCTGAGGACAGCATAATGCATTATGCACAACACTGCAATATCATTACAGAATGGTATGTCTCACAACTGTTTCAGAAGTGATATTCCCACCATGAAAGGTGGGCAGTCTATGTGCCTACATGTGCATGTATATGTACAGCAATGGATGTTTAGAAGTGTGTGTGTGTGTGTGTGTGTGTGTGTGTGTATATATATATATATATATATATATATATATATATATATATATATATATATATATATAATATCTATATATGTATATATATATATATATATATATATATATATATATATATATATATATATATATGAAATCACGGACATTTAACATAAGTGTGTGTGTGGTAGGCATGATTAGCGAAATTTATATGTGTGTGTGTGTGTGTGTGTGTGTACATAGATAGAGAGGTATGCACAGATAGATAGAGATATATAGATATGTATATACATATAGATATAATAAATACATACATATATAGATATATATTTAGATACATACATATATACAGATAGATATGAATGTCTATAGATATGTGTATATATATATATATATATATATATATATATATATATATATATATATATATATATATATATATATATATATATATATATATATATATATACATATATGTATATATATATATATATATATATATATATATATATATATATATATATATATATATATATATGTATATATATATATGTAATATATATATATATATATATATATATATATATATATATATAGATATAGATATATATATATATATATAAAGAGAGAATGAGAGAGGGTGACATGGGGGCAGATGTACTGCAACAGGTGCCTGGTGACCAAGGCATGGCTGAACACCAGTGTTGATACTGCAGTACCATACCCCATTCCAAAACATGTTACCCACCAACTACCACATAGGTGGTTGCCCACCTACCACTGTAAGTGTCAGAAGGGAACATGGGACACAGGTGTACAATAGCCTCCCCTTTGATATCTACAGTGGCACACTAGTCTTGTAATCCCTGTACATGGTGCATGTCATCACAAAAGGTGTGTCAGCTAGGGAAATGTAAGTCAGTGTACCCCTCTACACCTCACAATGTCCTATGCAGTATGTACCACCCATGAAAACTACAGCAAGTGGAAAGGCCACAGACATACCTAACAAAGACTGATAATGCCCTCAAACACATTCCCTATGCAGACTGACTCTCAAAACCACAGCTAGAGTGCTTGCATACTTCCTACACAGAGGTTACCACTGCTGGACATACACAGTTATGTCACACCCATACCAGTTGGCCAACCACCATGGCAACACCTCACAATCCATCCAGCCTACATGACCTAGGGCCCTAATCCTTGTCACCACACTAAACAGCACATGCTGGAGGTACAGGTTTCTATACACAAATATGCCATACCCTGGACTAAACCACCCAGCATTAACAAACAAGGCTCCTTATTAGTAGATGTCATACATACCCCTGATGAATGTTATGGAGATAGGTAATATGCCCTGTGAGTCACCTCTGTGTAACTGTTTCACAGGAGCAAGTAAAATCACATTACATGTGTCCCAAAGGGCAGGGTAGAATATCGCTAGGCTGCCCTAGGCCCAGGACCAATAGCATAGTACCTACCTATGACACAATGCACACACACATGTACTCAGTGCAATACCAGCTATGTGACATTGGATGAGTGTGCCACTGATTGTGTGGAAGGTCTGTAAAGGTGTGATAGCTTGGTGTGAGTTTATGTCTGTCATGGTAGTTGGTGTCCTTGGTGTGAGGCCAGAGAAGGATGTGTCAGTTATCAGGATGCAAACATAGTAGATTGGCATATGTTGTGCTGTACTTCCCTGTTTCTGACTGCGGTGTCCCATCGTAGGCAGAAGCAATACATGTATGCTCAGTAAGTGGTACTGCTGTTGAATCCAGCTCACATATGAACTGTTGTACTACCTGATGTTGTAGGCCTAAACACTACAGTATGGTGTATGTTCACATTCCCTGGTAACACTGTCTGGTGTGTTTCCTGTAGTCTGCACAGATTACATACCTCATGCATAGGTATCTGTAAGTAGGGGCACACAGTACTATAAGGTACACAGTTAATGCTCATCTGTGTTGTCATACATTTGTGTGTTGTATGTATGTGTAATGTGTGTGTAATGATGCCTGTACCATGGCCGCAATCACATGTGTGTTACAGGGTATGTGTGTGTACCTGGCAGCATGTAAACTCTGTGACAGCAGTATGCTGGCTATAGTAACAACTGTGCACATACGTCAGATAGGGGTATGACATCAAAGACTAGGGTGGATTACCGTTTAAGCTGTAAATGCGCATTGCATTCATTGCACGGGATGACAATATTCTTCATCCATTAGCTTGATACATACCCCCAGTGTGAGGTTGTGCATTGTATCCCACACAGTGTGCTGAGTGCTTGTGTATACTAGTTTGTTGTATGGAGTGTGGAAGGCACTGTCAGACAGTTGTGGGCTGAGCACTGATATGTGGTATCGAACATGTTTTTCCCCTGATAGACAGACAGATGCTATATATGGCAGTTAAGTGATATCAGTACATTAGAATATTAAGTGTGCCACATGACTTGCTTGCATATTTTTCTTTTCCTTCCAGGGTGATGGTGCATCAGCGAAACCCACCTTATACAGCAGCAGAGGATCAGGAGATCCACCAGAGCCTGGTGCAGAATTACTGTGTGCTGTTTTCCAGGACCAGCCAGAATCAGCATGAGAGGGCTGCACTGTGGCAAGATCTTGTCCGTCGGGTAAATGATATAGGCATGCATAACCGGACATATGAGCAGGTACGCCATCACTGCAGTGATTTAATTAGACATGTCCAGCAGCGTGCATCTGATATCCACAGATAACAGCTTGCCACAGGTGGTGGGGTACCTATCCACCCCCCCCTCACCAGTGTGGAGGAGCATCTCCTAAGTGTTGTGGCTCCAGGCCAACAACAGCAACATCCACAAACATGTGTCATCATGGAGGCTGGAGCCACCCAGCATGTTGAAATGGAGTGTGCAGGTAACATGCCATATCTGTAGTTGACTGTTCTCTGTACTGGTAGTTTATGCGTGTGTGAGATGTGTACTGTTTGTGTAGCTGTTAACCTGCCTATTCTTCTGCAAGATTGATATTCTGAGCATAATCTGTACACCTGTGAAAGCCACCTGTTGTACTACTGTACTTTATCATACTCACAGTATCAATGGCACAGCTATGGCCACTGGCAATCACGCTCATATTTTTGCCGGTCCCTCTGGAGTGACAGCAAGGCAGCCAATCCATGCTGTTGAGTGTGTATTAACAATACTGTTGCTAATGGCATGTGCATGTCATATGGAGGTGTAGTCTGTGCACAAGTAACACACCTATGCATAATGCATGCTGTACATGTTTGCTGTGAGACTATGCATATCCCATTATTCTCAATAGCTGCCTCACTCACATGCAATACACAGAGCATGACACACGTGTGTGGCAACACAGTACTGGACATTGTATAGGCATACCTGATACACATGTACACAACACACATGTTTGGCATACACACTACACCTTAGCCTGCTACACATGTCCAATTATGACACCTGCTGTATGGCCACCCTTCAGTATCCCACTTATCATCTATGCAGCACACATAATATACCTGAGGGGTAGAGGCCTATCATGCCTTTGTGCAACAGTCTTGAACAAATAATACATTCATGTTAGGCAATGCTCACTATTGGCCACCGTACAAACCCGTGCAACAAGTGGCTGTGTAATTGTGGCAGTAGTCATGTTACTGTACATCAGGTACAGCATGCTAGCTGCCTGTCTGGCACACATTATTATTGTTGACTGACCACAAGAAGCATGTTGATCATGGCTCACATTACTACACCACATCCAGTTCTGTTGACCACAAAAGTACACATAGCAGTCATTGCGTAGCACCGTCATGTGTTGTGTGTGTGTGTGTGTGTGTGTGTGTGTGTGTGTGTGTGTGTGTGTGTGTGTGTGTGTGTGTGTGTGTGTGTGTGTGCAAATATATGCACCAACAGCTTGTAACACTTGCACAACATTGTTATGTCCTTGTCCACATTGTGTCCCAGGGTGGAGACAATCACTGAACAACTACACACAAGCATCAAGTACACGTATACTGTTATTAACAAGGGCTGTCTACACTTGCACTGCATGTTCCTGTGCACACATAATCTGCATGCTGACATGTGTGCAGTGATGTTTTTCCTTGTGATACTGTCACCCACCCTAAAACAGTATTGTGTATGTGTTGGATTGCAGGTGTGTCTGTGTTTGTATCTACTGTACTGAGGAGTGTGCCTGTGTGCTTGTGTACCTGTGTGCCTGTGTGTTTGTGTGCTGGTGTGCTTGTGCACCTGTGTGCATGCGCGCCTGTGTGCATGTGTGCATGTGCGCCTGTGTGCAAGTGCACCTGTGTGCATGTGTGTATGTGCACCTGTGTGCATGTGCGCCTGTGTGCATGTGTGCATGTGTGCATGTGTGCATGTGTGCATGTGCGCCTGTGTGCTAATATCGTGTACACATTTGTAAACTGTGTTTCCTATCTTCCTCTCACAGGTTCTGATGTTGCTCTGGCGGAGTGCAGCAGGGATCCTGAAGCCACTGCTGGGGATAGTGATTATGATAATACATGTGTAATGGCACAGGGAGGTGTGACAGGGTCTGTCGGTGGTTAGCCAATTGGCACTACACAGCAGTCAACCCCATCACTGTGCACAGTCATCCTGCCAATACATCCATTGTCACCAATGCCCTTAGCTGAGGGACAGCATACAGTGGGCATTGACCAGGGTAGTATGGTATCATTCGCACATACATCCCCTCACAGCAGCCATGGCCAGATTCCTGACATGGTACCACACAGGCAGATGTCCAGGGGTTCTCGTGGGAGCATCCATGGTCATACTGCCCCTGTCAGACGTGCCCACAGAGGTCTTTCAACCTCAGCTATGTTCCGGGCTGTAATGCAGGCACGTATGGAATGGTACACCAGACAGGGTCTGAGGGAGCTTAGAGCACATTGCACCGCTATGAATGACACTATGCGTGACATTGCGTCTGCCATCCGTAACATCAGTGAGGTCATTGATAGACGTTGGGGGACACATTAGATCTCTTCCACAACTACATGTCCAGGAGCCAGGACAATGCAGGATGGTTGAGGTGTCGACGTGGACGTATGCCAGCAACATTATCAGCTGGCAGTCATCGCGGACGACAACAAACCAGCAGCCACTCCCATAGTGCCAGTACCAGCCCCAGCAATGCTGGGTCTGTGGTGTCATTAGACCATCTGAGAAGATCATGTGCACGTGGCTCTGGACAGTCCCAGCAGGGACATGTGTCCAGTCATCAACCCTCTGCTTCTGATGACAGTACCCAGTCTGGCTTAGTACCTGATACTGTTCGTAGCACCCCTGCCAGGCACAGGTACCGTGTCCGTGGCCAGAGACAGTGATCTGTATGACCTGGCAGGTAGAGTCTGTGGCTGTCCACAAACACCCATATATGGCAGCCACATGGTGGAACTGTGTGCATGCATACACACACACATAATGCTAACACCTAGGGCTAACACATACTCACACACATTGCAGCAACATTGCCCCATGTTGTACTGTTGTCCCTCACTAACACACACACACACACATACATGTCAATTGGATGTGTCAATGGCAGCCTCTGGTAAAACAAGTACACACCCTGTGCATATGATGAAACTGTGCCACCTCCTGCCATCTGTAACATTGATGCAGGAACAGGATAGCATGGTGCTGATGCACAGGGTGACTACATAGCACTGTAGTAATATTATCATGTTGTAAAACAGTACAGTGTAATGATATTGTTGTGGGTATATTTGAGCATGCATGATGCATTTCCTATGTTTGTCATTGCAGTTTTGTATACACCAGTGTTAATTCCCAAAGCATACTGTCTGCACATGTGCCTCATGGCTGTTGTGTGTACCTGTGCCTGCATGTGTTGGTTGGTGGACAGTACATGTGTGATGTTTGCAGCACTGATTTGCAGGTGTACATTTGTGAACATGGTTAGCATGGAACATGACATGGTTTGACAGTATGCTGTGGGTGATATGGTTTCCAAATGTCAATGGTCTGCATTCTGGTAGTATATACAGCTTACATAGCCTGACATTCAGTGGTCATTACATGGTGTCTCCTCAACTGATACACAGATGTAAGAACCTGGTGTCAGTGATATCCCTGCAGTACTACAGTATACCAGTAGCCATTCGTACTGAGCCCCACACATCCCTGGGAACAATACTCTTTGGCATATAGTAGTCTCATGTACATGCCAACACACTACGGATATGTCCATCCACAACTGCAAATACATACAGTGGCCTACAATGCATTCTACACATGACACACCTAACCACCACAAGGGTATCATACGGACAGATACCTGTTGTCCAAGCCATGCTGTATTGCTGTAATGCAACTGTGGCATTGGCATCAGCATGTAGTTGACATATTCCAACAGTACCATGTAGGTGGTAGCACCCATCATGTAGAATGGGTAATGGTGTGTACATGTGGACAAGTGTTATCTTGTCTTTCCTGTGATATTCACATTTCCAAAGGTATTCTGCAGTCCTTCAGTGTATCACCTAAGCAAGAAGGTGTCTGTATGCATATCGGCAACAGTTGCCATACACCTACACTGGGTGTCCATCATTCACAGACTTTGCTGTGTTTTAACATGTCTGACATATACTCCAGACATGAACCCTCACCCACATTAATCTATCAAAGCTTTCATGGGTGTGTGTCACATAGTTGGCCTAGGACACAGATCACTGCAGTAGCCTGCATTGTCACCAACATACATGTATGGCCTAAGGTCTGGTAAGCTGCGACACATGCTGGCAAAGGTAACAACTGTATTCATATGGGGCAGGCTTCGCACATAGGAACTATTAAAGGTCACAGGTACATATCTGTATGTGGCACACACATACCTGATGTGTGCATTGAAATTGCTGTTATAATAATATGTCATACAATAATAAAAGCAAAACACACAACACATTGACAAACGCACACTGGCAGGTGTAGGATTCAAACCCCTACCTAACTATGTTATGATACTTAAAAGAGATGCATTAGCGCAGCGTGCTATTCACATTACTAGATGACTTCCCTTCTCCTGCTGTATTTATAGGGTGCTGACATCATCAGTCTTTCCAAAGAGGAATGTACATCTTTTAGTGTGTTATCCCAGTCTTCAAAAAGATCATTCCTTTCACAGAAAATTGCATACATACACACCCTTCTGTTCCCACACACACAGACAGCATTTGCAGGATTCAACTCCCTACCTAACTATGTTATGATAGTTGAAAGAGACACATTAGAGCAGCACGCTATGTGCATTACTGGAGGATTTTTCTTCTCCTGCTGTATTTATAGGGTGCTGACATCATCAGTCGTTCCAAAGAGGAATGTACATCTTTTAGTGTGTTATCCCAGTCTTCAAGAAGGCCATTCCTTCCACACAGGATTGCATACATACACACCCCCCTCCCCACACACACACAGCATTTGCAGGATTCAAATCCCTATCTAACTATGTTATGATACTTGAGAGAGACACATTAGCACAGCCCGCTATTCGCATTACTGGATGATTTCCCTTCTCCTGCTGTATTTATAGGGTGCTGACATCATCAGTCTTTCCAAAGAGGAATGTACATCTTTTAACGTGTTATCCCAGTCTTCAAGAAGGCCATTCCTTCCACACAGGATTGCATACATACACACACCCCTCCCCCCCCCACACACACAGCATTTGCAGGATTCAAATCCCTATCTAACTATGTTATGATACTTGAGAGAGAGACACATTCGCACAGCATGCTATTCACATTACTGGATGATTTCCCTTCTCCTGCTGTATTTATAGGGTGCTGACATCATCAGTCTTTCCAAAGAGGAATGTACTTCTTTTAATGTGTTATCCCAGTCTTCAAAAAGGCCATTCCTTCCACACAGGATTGCATACATACACACCCCCCTCCCCACACACACACACACACACACAGCATGATGTTATGACACTTGAGAGAGACACATTCGCATAGCATGCTATTCCCATTGCTGGATGATTTCCCGTCTCCTGCTGTATTTATAGGGTGCTGACATCATCAGTCTTTCCAAAGAGGAATGTACATCTTTTAATGTGTTATCCCAGACTTCAAGAAGGCCATTCCTTCCACACAGGATTGCATATATACACACCCCCCTCCCCCCACACACACACACACACAGCATTTGCAGGATTCAAATCCCTATCTAACTATGTTATGATACTTGAGAAAGACGCATTAGCGCAGCATGCTATTTGCATTACTGGGTGATTTCACTTCTCCTGCTGTATTTATAGGGTGCTGACATCATCAATCTTTCCAAAGAGGAATGTACATCTTTTAGTGAGTTATCCCACTCTTCAAAAAGGCCATTCCTTTCACAGAAAATTGCATACATTTACACCCCTCCTACTCCCCCACACACACAGTGTTTGCAGGATTCAAACCCCTATCTAATTATGCTATCATATTTTAGAGAAATGCATTAGCGCAGGATGCTATTTGCATTATTGGATGATTTCCTTTCTCCTGCTGTATTTATAGGGTGCTGACATCATCAGTCTTCCCAAAGAAGAATGTACATCTTTAACTATCCCTCAGTATGGGGGATAACAATATGTGTGCATTAACAGATGCCTAGTTCAGGGTCACATATGCGCACTGGCACTGCCAGTTTATGTTCTATAGCATGTTTTGTGACCACAGGACTTGTAACACACAACACAAATAGGGGGTGTATCCATATACATCACAGATACACACACCTCTGGGTTGGTACCACTGCACTAAGCATGACAGGCCATACATATAAAACTACCATTGTGCAAAACCGTCTTTTGGTTTGGTGTGTAGTTCAGACCCCCCCCATACCCAGTAACCACACTTGGCTTTCCTGGGAACAGTGTAGGATATGCAGGTCTTCACACACACCATTATAGTGGTTGACTTCAGGTACACAAATATTGACTGGGGATACTACTCAGGCCCTCAACAACATCACCCTACAGCCACTACAATTTGTGAATCCATGTGCTATGGCACAACCAGTCACCACACCCACAAGGGGGAATACATATTGGACCTGATCATCACCAAGATGGGGACTCTATGTTCCACACCAGAGATAAAACCATCATTGTTAAGATCAGACCATAAACAACTTTCACTGGACATCCATATCCCATCCCCACTCCCAGCCAAGGAAATCACTGTAAAGAATTTCTCAAAAGCAGACTTTGCACTTGTGAAGACTGGGGTGGAATACTTCAAAGGCCCCATGCTGGAGGATAATACAGCCCAATCTGCAGAATCCTTTACAAAGGCATTGTATGAGCACCTGCAGCTATGCATTGATCATGCTATCCCAAATAAAACCATGACTCCTCCAAAACAGGAGACCTGTCTAGTTGACCCCAGCCATATATAAGCTGTGCAACAGAAGGAGGAAGCTACTACATAACAGAGCAATATCCCACAGACCCACATAGATCATAACATCTCCTTTGCTAATCACATTGACAGAGTCATTGCAAAGACCTTTATATAGCAATCCTTATCACATGGGTGTTTGCATGTAGATCACGGAAGGTCATTGTGGCCCTCTACTAGTCACTCATCAGGCCCATGTTTGACTACAATGCCCCTTTTGGGGTGTACCTTACCCAACACCTGCAGCTACTACAGTGAACACAACAGTACCTCCCAAAGACAATCATGGGCTACACACAGATATCCTATGCAGCTCAACTAAAGGATCTCCAGCTCTACTCAGTTGCTTAACGCCTACTCAGAGGTGATCTACGCCTGACGTATGCAGCCATTTCAAACCCAGAAGTAATGGACATGCTCCACCTCATAACATCCAAGACCCTTAGAGTTACACACTCCAGGGACTTAAACCTCAGCACAAAAATAAATAGGACATGCTGCAGGGACAGATTCATTACCCAGGCTCCCCTCACTCTGGAATTGAATCCCAATTAAAGTTAGACATAGCCCCTCGCCAACCCTCTTCCAGCAAAATACAGCCGCATGGATGGGAAATTGCAAATTCACCCCTGGGATCTCCACTGTGTCCCTGCTTGACAGAGGCACAGCAAACTAGCCTTAAAGGGTGCCTTCTATGACCTACTTTGCAGAGGCACAGTAGGCAACTCTACTGGGGAGGTGGACGCCAAATACACTCTGCCTAGGCTTATGAATTCCCTAGGGCAGACAGCCTAGTATTGACCTTTGCACCTATGTTTATGTTCGGGATGCACAATATTTGTTGCTGCTACTGTTTGCAGGTCTTTATTGCCGTAGCTTTCTCAGTTTCTATGAACAACTTGTGTATCTGCGTAACATGTTTGATCATGACAGGGTTCCAGTATATTAATATATGTTTGTTGTCATTTAACTGTGTGCACATGGCGGATTGCTGGATCGTGGGAGGTTCCTGGCTTAACACATACAACTGCCAGATATGCATGACTGACTGCTATACTCAGACATGGACAGTCTGTGAGCATGCCCAGTTCAGGCTTTCCATGGTTTGTTGCCTGACATATGTCTCATTTATCCAAGTGTGTGAGCATGCCCAGTGTGACCTTTCCATATGTTGTGATCTGGAGTCCACTACATTTCTGGTTGTGTGTGAACATGACCAATATTGACATTTATACTGTGTGTGTTGGAAGTCATGTTGTGTTCTTACTGCCAGACTCCTTTGTGTCATAACTCAACAGGGATTATGCTGTGCCTGCAGGGTTTCCATGTGATAGTTTGCAAAGACTTGTCAACATTCTCTCATACTGTCTGAGCACTACAATACTGTCATGGTGTAGTGGTGCAGTACTTTCATCATCGTGCACAGTATCATGGGTTTGAGTCCCATCACTGCTTTAAATGCTCATACTGAGCAGACCAGACTGGTTAAAGGCCAGTTGGGCAACTATGAGCATGTTGCATTTTGGTCAGCTATGGCCTACTTAAACCAGGCTTGTCCGACATTGTTGTGTATTCGCCAACTTGGGTGGACATTGCCAAACATTACTCTACATTGACCACAGTTGTACTAGTTGGTTTGAGTGATTCTGTTCATAGGTTCATGCTAGGCTATCTGCCCTAGGGCATTTAAAATCCTAGCTAGAGTGTGTTTGGCTTTCAACACACATTTTAAGTGGAGTTTGCCATGACATTTTTCAAGGTTAGTATACTGTGCCTCTGTCTAACAGTGACATAGAAGTGATACCCAGGGTAAACCTACAATCTCCCATCCACTCATCAAGATTCCTCTTGAAGAGAGTCAATGAGGGACTCTGGCTAACCTGGAGTGGGGGTTTACTCAAGAGTGGGGGGAGTCTCTGGGTTATGAATCTGTCACTCCAGCATGTCCTATTTATTTCAGTCCTGAGGTTCAGGTCTCTTGAGCGCGTAGCTTGATGGGATTCTGATTTTCCAAGGTGCAGCATGTCCATTGATTCCAGGTTGGACATGGCTTTATACATCAGACACAGATTGCCTCTGGGCAGGCGGTATGCCACAGAGTGGAGCTGTAGTTTCTTTAACCAGGCATCGAATGGCATGTGTTTGAGCCTTTGATCCTCCTGGTGATGTTCTTTTGTGGTCTTTCCAGCTGCTGCAGGTGTCTGATAAGGTACATCCCACAAGGGGCATTGTACTCAATTATGGGCCTGATGAGGGATGAGTTAAGAGGCACGATGACCTCCCCTGATGTAGATGTGAATACCTTCATGATTAGGTGGGATATATGAAATGTTTTTCTAAACACTTTGGCCACGTGGTTATTGAATGAGAGATTGCTATCAGCTTGGGTCTCCAGGTCCCTTATCACTTCTTCCATACTTAATGGGTTACCACTTATGTGGTAATTTGTGGGCACTTAGTTTTTGACAAAGGGGAAGACTATACACTGTTTTGCGTTTAGCTTGTGGACATGGCTCTGGCACCAGTTGTCTGTTTCTATGAGGCCCTTTTGTAGGATGCTTGTGTCAGCTGGAGGGTCAATTATGGTGCCCAGTTTGCAGTCATCTGCAAACGTGTTCACCAACAGTCCTTCTGTGTTGGCCTGTACCTCTGAGAAATATATACCAAACAAGGGAGGTCCCAGGACTGAGCCTTGTGGGATGCTACTTGTAGCTGGTTTGGGGTCTGACATGGCTCCAGCATTTCTGACCATGTGGGTTCTGTCCTTGAGCCAGTTTGCAACCCATCTAGTGACATAGGTGTTTATATTGAAGCTGGTGATCTTATCTATGACGACCGAGTGAGGTACTGTATGGAAGGCTTTTGCGAGGTCCAGGTAGGCTGTGTGAACCACCTTCCCCTCATCAATGGCCTTGGTGACTGTTTCAAATGACTCAACCAGGTTTACGAGGCAGAATCTGCCCTTAACAAAGCCAAACTGGGTAGGATCCAGTGTCTGTAGGTCCCAAATATGTTTATTTCTGAGGTCCATGATGATCCTTTCCATAGCTTTGCAGACCAAGCTAGTCAGGCTTCTGGGGAGATAGTTTGCAGTATCCATTAAGGCACCACCTTTGTGGAAAGGGACCACTGTTGCTGTACACTGCTCTTTGGGTACATATCCTGTGGTAAGGCTGAGATTGAACAGTGGTTTTATGTTTGTGTTCAATTCTTCTTGGGGTTCATGTTGGACACAGCCCAGGACACCATCAGGTCCCATTGATGCTGTGTGTTTTGCTTTGGAGAGGCTGGCTGTTAACTGAGCATCTGTGATGTCAGGGGGCCAGCACTCTGCTGGGATAGATATTTGCCCTTTTGGTGGGGATGGGGGGAGAAGTTTACACTGAACCTGTCAGCTCAGATGTTGGCAATGTCTGTTGGTTTGGTGTATTGTTTGTCATTTTGGACTACTTCTGAGCATATCTGGGGATTCCCACACAGGTTCCTACCATAAGTAAAGAATGCCTTGTGATTATCCTTGGTGTCCTGTACAATTTTTATCTCAAAGATGGCCTTAGATGATCCTATGTGTGGCCGTAGTTTTTTAATAATACTGATCAGAGATGCCTTCCCTTTTTGGGATTTTGATCTATCATATAGTAGCTTTCTCCTTGTATTGTATGGTTTGTTTATGGCTGGGGTCCACTGGACAGGATGCCTGGCTTTGGAGGATAGGGTCTTGGTTTAATTTGGGATTACATGATCCATGCATTCCTGAAGGTGTTCATAGAATGTGTTTATAAAGGGTTATGAGGTCTGGGCAATATTTTCCACAGGCACAGGGGCTGTGAAGGATTCCACCTCAGTTTTGAGGAGTGTGACATTTGCTTTAGTGAATAATTTTCACTGTGTTTTTCTGGCCATGGGCTGGGATTGGGATGTGAATATCCAGTGAGATTACTCTCTGGTTTGATCTTACCAGTGAGAGATACACTTCTGGTCTTGGGCATAGAGTCCCCATGTTGGTGATGATCAGGCCCAGTATGTTTTCCCCTGTTGTGGGAGTGGTAGCAAGTTGTTCCATAGAATTTTGGTTTATAAATTCTGGGAACCGTTGGGCTAGGGTGTTGGGGCTAGGGTAATGCTCCCAGTCTATGTTTGGGTGGTTGAAGTCGCCCAAAATAATGGTATTTCGGGAGAACTTCATATTTTCATGTGTTCTCCAGTCAGCCAAGTATGGTTCCTGGGTTTAGGAGGGTGGTCTGTAGCAGGCTATGAACTGGAAGGCAGTTTTAGCCACTGTTAGTTGCACATGGATAGTCTCTGATGCTTCATGCTGTGCCACCAACCTGGGGGTGTGGGTATCTTTGAAAAATGTTGATACTCACCCTCCTTTTGTAGTTTGTTCCATGTTTTGCAGCTGTAAAGCATGGTATGAGGTTTAACCTGTTAATGCTAGGATGCTGTTGGAAGCCTTGAACCAGGTTTCTGTTACTGCACAGATATCAACATTCTCCATGCTGAGGAGAGTTTGGAGTGCATGCATCTTGCAGTTTAGACTTCTGGCATTGAGTAGCATTACTTATAGTTTCTTATCCCTTGTGATACCTATGGAGGTGGGTTTGTGTTTTGAGCCTTATCTAAAAAAGGCACTATGGGGGTGACAAGAGCCTTTGTCAATATCCAAAAGGCCACATGTGACAGGTGAAATCCATCCCTAGCGAGGCATCATGTCTTGTCAAGCATGTCATCCCAGGCTGACAGGCATTGTATCCCCTTTCACTGACACCAATACTTAAGCCAATTGTTGTAATTGATCATCTTGTCTTCATATTGTGGCCTCATGTTTGGTGAGGTTAGGATGATACTCAATGTCATCATGTTTGCATATACTACATGGTGGTAAATGTTGTTTAGCACTACCTAACATTGATTAACACATGGCAATCATTCCTCAGGTGGTGCTGCAGGGCTGCCTATGTCAGATGCACATACTGCACTCCCTATACATTTGGAAACAGGTAGTGTCAAGTTAGGCATCCCTTTTACTATATGTGCAAGTCAGAGAGAGGTATAATTTCCAGGGTTCCTACTGAGTCAGTGTATGTGCTATGCATTGCCTCTTTGCCAAGGCCAAGGCATACTGGGCACGCCTCCTTCTGCCTACTGGGGCAGGCTCAGATTGTTCCTCCTCCGAGTCACGCTCTGCCTGTGATGGCCTTGGCACTGGTGGGGGGCTCTTTGGCCCAGGCCTATACTGGTCCTGCTGCAGCTGTTTTCGCAGAATTGTATTATGTAGCATAGCACATACAATGACAATTTGGGTACATGTAGTTGGTGAGTATTGCAAGGCTCCACCACATGTGTCCAGGCACCGGAACCGTGACTTGAGCAACCCAAACACATGCACGATTACATTTCGTGTTTGTGCGTGTGCCTCATTATGGCATTCCTGTTCAGGTGTGTGTGCATTTCTGATGGGTGTCATCAGCCACGGCTCCAGTGCATAGCCAGCATCCCCCACTAAGTGACCATGTGGGATGTCCCCATTGGCAAATGTCTGGTACAGCTACATCAGATGCCAGATATACGAATCATGGTAGCTTCCAGAGCAGCCAGCACACACATTCATTATTATGCCCTGAGCATCACACACGACCTGGCAGTTGATGGAGGGGAAGCTCTTGCAGTTAATGTAGGCCCTACCCCGCTCACCAGCTGGTGCTTTGATGCATATATGCGTGCAGTCTATTGCACCCACTACCTCAGGGTATTCTGCCATTTGCTGGAAGAGACGCATATTGCTGGCCAATACCTCACGGGAATTGGGGAAATATACATGATCACCGACATGTGCTGACATGGCATCCAGGAACTGGTGCAGTACCCTGGATGCTGATGCCTGTGATATCCCCATCATATCACTAGTTGGTCTTTGAAAGGTACCTGTTGCTAGTATTCTTAGGCCAACACATACCTTGGTTTCCACTGGGATGGGTTCCCCACTGTTGGTTCTGTGTGTGAGGCGTGGCCTGCACAGCTCAACAATTTGCTGCAGGAGGTCTCTGTCCACTCTATAGCGCTCCATTATCTCCAGCTCATGTAAACCCTGGTAGGTGACCCTTGGCCAGTACACTCTTCTCCGTCTCCTCACTGTGGGTTGTCCGGCAGCATTTGCATTGTCACCACCCTCAGCATGTTGCATATGTCGCCTTATAACAGGAATGGCAGCCCCTAGCATTTTTTGTCTGAGTGTAGCTTTTTCAGTTTTCACTTCTAGTAGCTTGCTCCAGTGTTGCAGTGTCTCTTGAGAGAAACAAACTGCACTGTTGTTTGCAGAGTTTTAAGTGCTGGGCTGGGCTAGTGTTCTGCCTGTGTAATGGCCTGATTCTGATTGTTTGCACTTGCTAGCTCTACTAGTATTCCCTGGTAGCTTCCTACTATTTATCGTGCTTCCTTTTTCCTTTCTGTTTCCTCGGAGGAGCGACACGCATACAAGCGGAAACACACACAGCAGCTCACACGCGCGCACACATGCTTAGACAAACTAAAACATGCTTATTCGGGTTGAAACGCGTGCACATCAGTGCAAACATATTTACAGGTCTTCCAACAGCCTTATACATGCTTACTCCAGCTTAAACGTGAGCACTCACGCTTCCACGCGCGCACTCTATTTTACTTGAGTTTACAGGCGCACACACACGTGCATACCCGCTCAGCAAGAAACTTTGGAGTTATCCACAGTATACACCTTCCATTTCTTGGCTTTCCCTGGCCTACCTGTTGACACACCTCTTTCCATGATGTCTAACTGACAGCTAACACATGTCACTGTCCTCCAATGAGCTTCACTACTTTCATACATACTCCCCTTGTGATGTCACCTATCTCCTACTCTGTTCCTCCCCATATCCTACTCCTACACTCCACTGACTGTGCTCATTTGCTATCTAAAAGTGTGATTCACTATCCTAACACTCATTTACATAGGATTGCCTACTAATGCGTGGTTACATGTCTTAGACTGGGCTTCTCCCCTTAGCCTGCTATTCCCTTACATTGTCATTTAACAATTTTCATAAATTCCACATTTGTGGCTTTTATTGTCTTATTTTATGATTTTTATAGCGCACCCCGTTTGCGCGGCGCTGCGCTTAAACATCAGAAATCACCGAAAAAAATTTCTTTTTATTTTAATTTTGCATCGGGGAAACTTTCCAATGGCCGTATATTTGGCCATTGGCATGCTTCCTCAACCATATGCAACCTTTATTTGGAGCTGACAAGGCTGCATTGTGCTATTTGCAGAATGGTACTCAGTTGTCAACTGAGTACATTTCTGCAGCTAACACGTCTCCTACTCAGACAGGTTTGTGCTTCCTGGATCGCACATTTACCTCATATGCATTCCTTGTGGCTGCAAGTGAGGCAATTTGCATATTCCAGCCCTGTCCATGTAGGAGACGTTTTAGGAGCTCTCTTACACGCCCCTACAGGCTGTTCCTGGATCGCTCATCAGACATGATGGCTGCATGGAGTCTTACTCTACTCGTAGACTCCGTGCAAGCCATCGTGAATCCGGCCCATAGTTATTTCACATTCTTGTTCCTGGTCATGGATCCTAGAAACTCTTAAAAGTTGACCTCTTACTACATTTTCAAAAATATGTGGTGGATGCATACTATTATGTTCAAGATAATTATGTGTATAACATGGTTTTCTATATCTCTTAGTGTGCAGCTTTCCATCTATGCCCCTATACAGGGTAATATCAAGGAAATCTATATAAGTGCAAGAATGTTTCATAGTAAACTTATGGAAGGGTGTACTTCAATTTATAGCACTTAGAAAATTATTTAAACTTTCAAGGTCTCCTTTCAAAAAATATACAAGTCATCAACAAAATGCCGATAGAATTTTACATGCATATTAAATTGTTCAACATTTAAGATCTTTACATTTCCCCAGTATGCCATGATCATATTGGCGTAGCTTTTGGCACAGGACATACCCATAGCTACACCAGAGGTCTGCAAGTAATATTGCTTCTCAAATAGAAAAACATTATATTCTAGTACCAGCTCTATAAGGTAGCAATTTTTTTCATTAGTGACAGAGCCTTCATCTTTAAGAAAAATATTTACATAGGAAAGACCTATTTGGTTAGGTATAACCGTAAGAAGAGAATTAACATCTATTGTTACCATAATCTCTGTACCAGTTTCAGCATAACTCTCAAGAAAAGAGTAAAAATCACTTAAGAAATGTTCTGTATCACACAAAACAGTAGCATACTTGTCTAAAATGGGTCTTAAATGTCTTTCTACGTATAAAGATGCCAGTTCAGTTAGCCATCCACCTCCAGCTACTATGGGTCTAAAAGCTGGAGTTACAAGATTTTTATGTATTTTCAGCAAGCCATTCAATGTAGGTACAACAGGATGTTCTACTATAAGATACTGGAACAGTTCTTTAGAAATAACTGTTTCTTCGAAGCAGTTAACAAGAGACTTAGTGAAACTTTGAATTAAGTTTTGTACAGAATAAAGTTATATGCTGGTATATGTATTGTCATCTCGAAGCATGTTATTCCTAGTAGTCTTTCTCAAAAGTGATAATTTAATAAAGATGTTTCTTATTCAAAAAAAAGAAGGGATATTACTTATTTGCTAGTTATATTCTGAGTGACAAATAGCATGGTGCACAGTTTCAGAAACTGTAAAGCCGTTGACAAGTTCAAAAAGGGTAATTTTTCAGATAAATATATTCCCAGTCTAGGCATACAAACAAAAATTAAACAGATAGTCATTATCGCATGACACTGTGCATTTTAAGAGAGCACAGAACAAATCACACAAGCTTCCAAAACAAGACGGTTGACTCAGTATCTGAACTGAGAAAGAGAAACATATCCATAAAGCAATTATAGTGCAAGTAATTAAAATGTATTTTATTTTACAATGATAATGCATTTTTTCTAACACTAACAGAAAAAAGAAATAGATCTGGAAAGCCAAACAGTAAAATTTTGCATTAGAATCACTTTTAAATTATCACAGTATTGAATCAATTATAAAGCAGAAAGCAAAACATTAATGCATATGTAAGTAAACCATTTATAATACCACTCTCACTTTTTATATTGTCTGGGCAATTTATATTGCTGCATGTTGAATTATGGTATCATAGATGTTGTGGTATCAAACAAAATTTTAAAAAGACAGATTTAAGCCTAACAAACCATGAACACAGATGCTATAAGAGAATTTGTTCCAACCTTAACAAACATAATTCCACACTGTTTAAAATGTCACCTCTGTAAGATTCTCTTTCCTTAGAGTACGTCAAAACTAACAAGTAACACTGACTTATCAGAGAATCCCTTGTACATACATTATACCATCTTTATACAACATTACACAAATTGCTTGGTTTTGACATTTTTTACACATTAGCCATATGACAAGCAGTGCATCTGAGAAAATGATATCATGTGACTCAACACTTCTGAACAGCTATCTCCTTCATTCCTGTATACTACTCATGTACACAATGGAAAAAGAAAATTGAGTTAACAAGACATCCTAAAACAACTCCTATGAATATTCATCTGTTCTTCATTAGTAAATAAGATGGAATTCCTTCTTATATGGTGTGACACCACTGCACTGGCCCAGTAATCAAGGAGCCTCAATTCTCACCACTGGCAACAGTGAGGGATGTACACAATGGGAGGATTACAAGTACACACACAGTAAAGTGGAATTTCCCTTAAGAGCACACAATAGATCACAGTCAATCTGGGGCTGGTTTCTCACTCTTTCTCCAGATCCCCAATAAGACTTGCACTTCAATACAGTTAAGATCTCAGCCGAGTGGCCAATCTAAGACGTGCATCACCCTCTCTGTCCAACCAGTGCCTCGTGTCCCTGGCCAAGTGATAACACCACACATTTTGAGATTTGATTTATACTGAGGCCAGTGGCACAATGGATAATGTATCTGACTATGGAGCAGAAGACTGTAGATTTGACACCTGCCTGGCTCAGTTGACACATTTTGGACAGTGCAGTGGTATAGCAGTAGCATTGTCACCTCACAGCAAGAGGTTCTCTGGTTCGTTTCTTGGCAGGAGTGCCTTCTGTGTGGAGTCTGCATGTCATCCCTGCATTCATGTGGGTTTTCTCTGGGTACACCAGTTTCCTCCCACGTTACAAAGGCATGCATCTGAAGTGGTTCTCCCTGGGCCTCCACTGAAAATTGGCTTCATTCTAAGTCAGACTTTCCTGGTAAACAGATGTTAAATAAATAAATAAAATAAATATACAAACATGCACACACACACACCTGGGGAAGGCACGCACAGGTTTACTAGTATGCCTCCTTCTGCCCAGACTATAAGGTAGTACCAACTACCACCAGCCACCTTTACTTATCAACTAATATAAGGACCATTACAAAGGTGTCCAATCCTACTGTGTAATGTTACTATTATCCAAGTGGTAGTTTTGACCAATAGCAAGGCTATTTAGGAGTGGCCTGTACAGTGTCACCAAATACATATGCAACTACTTTAAGAGTTTAAGTATGTTTCACAAATATCAGCCACAAAGATAGGTTTAAAAATATTTAATAATAAATAATAAAAGAACAAGACAATAATCAGAAAACAAACACCGTTACTTCAGAGTTAAAAACCACAGAAAATATAGAAAACAACAATGCAGGACAGTCTCAATTAAATACAGAAAACATCTAAACTAACCTTTACTATATTCCTAATTATATCTAAAAAGTGTTACTATGCCCTAAAAATTACTTACAGAGCAACACAAGTACAGATATTGATGAGTGGATGTTCTTGTTTGGTCCAAGACAAAATACAAAATGCCTAGTCTCAGTATGAGAGTTCTTAAATTAATATCAAACATTACTGCTGAGTTAGCTTGAATGACATTACGCTTTGTCACCTGACTTCAGTCCCCAGGCTAAACAGATACTAACAGAATTTTAACATCTCTGTGTAAGAATTCCATATCTGTTAGAAGCTTGCAGAACTGTGTAGCTGCTAGGAAGTCATAAAGCAATTAAACACTTTACATTTTAAACCTAGTAATTACTTTTCTCTTCAGACAATAGAAAATCTTCTAGCTCTAGACATCCTGTCTCCTCGCTGCATTAACTAACTTTTATAGCACATCATAAATCACTTAATTTCAACTTATTTTCTTGAAGTTTTGTAAGTTAATCTTCTATGTTCCAGCAGGGTATGCTGTAGTAGCTACATTCTTGAATCTCTGTACATAACAACCAATTCTGTATAAATCATATCAATATTCACAAATGACATATTGCAGTTCTGTATAAATCATGTCAATATTCACAAATGACATAGAATTATTTACAAAATTCCAGATAGCTGGGCTGGCAGTCTCAGAAATCCCTCCCCCTGAAAACCCAAGCTAGTTTTTCAAGTGACCCTTGAGAAACATTGCTTGAGAAGGTTGAGCCTTTACGGATATACCTTACTCCAGTCCCTGTCTTGAGAGCCCATCTGTGTTGGGGCTGCACTGTCATATCATATGCTTGCAACCCTAGGCTCCACCATAGTAACTTGGAATTTTGCTGGCTGGCTCAATGTAGCAATATTAACAGATTGTGGTCTGTAACTACAGTGAATTTCCTTCCATACAGATAAGGCTGAAGTTTCTGCAGTGCCCACACTATGGCTTGGCATTTCTTTTCTACAGCTGCATAGCATTCCTCCCAGGGTTAGAGCCTACAACTGAGATATACCACTGGGTGCTCTTCTCCCTCTGAGGAAACCTGGTTAAGTACAGCCCCCACCCCATGGTTTAAAGCATCCACCTGCACAACAAATTATTTGCTGTAATCTGGACTGGCTAACACAGGGGGTCATCCCAAAACTCCTTTAAGCTTCCGGAATGTCTGCTCACATGCTAGGGTCCATTTTTCTTTGGCAGGTCTGTGAGGGAATCAGCTATGGTACTATAATTGAGGACAAACTTTCTGTAGTACCCTGCTGTCCCTAAGAATGCCCTCACCTGCTTTTTGGTAAAAGGTGCAGGCCATGCCTGAATGGCTTCCAATTTGGCAGGTTCTGGCCTGATATTACCACTACCAACTCTATGTCCCAGGAAAAGACCTCTGCCATACTCACCTGAAAATGTGCTGGGCTTAAATGGTCAACCTTGCCCTCTGTAGTCTGCACAGTTCCTCTCTGACATGCTGAAGGTGCTCTTGCCATGAATGGCTGTAGATGGCAATACTGTCTAGGTAAGTAAGGGCAAAATTTCCTGCTCCTGCTAGGATATGATCTGCCAGCCACTGGAAAGTCGATGGGCATTTTTCATCCCAAAGGGCATCTTTGTGAACTCATACAAACCAAAAGGAGTCACAAAGGCTGACCTCTCTTTCTAGCACTGGGAGTCAAGGGCACTTGCCAATGATCCTTGGTAAGATCAATAGTGGTAAGATATTTAGCCCCACCCAGCTGCTCTAGGGCTTCATTTGTCCTAGGCATGGGGTATGGATCTGACTGTGTGACTATTTAATTTCCTGTAGCCCACACAGAACTGGGTGCTGCCATCCTTCTTTGGTACCAGCACCACTGGGGAGGCCCAAGCACTGCTGGACTCCTGAATTACCTCTAATTCCAACATTTCCTGTATCTCCTCCCTCAGAGTCTGTTTGACTCTCTCAGGCACCCTATAAGGGCCTGCTTAATAGTCCTTTGTGGTCTTGTATCCACATGGTGCTGCACCAGGTGGGAGCACCCAGGTTTTCCAGTGAACATGCCCCCAAACTCCCGTAACACTGCTCGGTATTCATAGCTACCCTCTGAAATGGCTCCTCAATCACAGGTAAAGGCATCAAAGGAGCTTTCACCTTGTCTACTGCCTTACCTTTCTTTTGGCACTGCTCACAGGCCTTGCAGTACCCTTTTACAAATATGGAAATTCCAGGCCAATAGAAGTTCTGCATAATATGCCTATTCATACATTTTATGCCCATATGACCTACAAAAGGAATATCATGGGGGATGGCTAGAAGTGCCAGAAGGTAGGCTCAGGGCACTGTCAATTGTTGTATTCTCTCACCCTCTAGCCCTCTCTCAAGTTTCCACTCTATATACAGTAACCCTTTGAACCAGTATACAGATTCCCCCTTGCCTTGATAATCAGGTGCCTCACTAGCTACCTCCTTCAGGCCTTGTAATTTAAGGTCTGAGAGCTGAGCCTGTCTCAACTCTGTCTTAGTAATCCTTCCCAGCTCCCCTTCCACAGGAAGTCTGGCATCCTCTGACAGCGGTGCCTCACTGTCAGCCTGAGTATTACTACTACTCATCTCTGCCCTTGCAGTCACTCTGTCCAAGGGAACATCAGTACCCACAAGCAGCTGTGGCTCACCTTCAATCTCACTGCTACAGGGTAGCTTCCTCTCTGACATTACCACCTCACCAGTCCTGGCTGCAATTGTGTGGTCTGTCTGGGTCTCCCCCAGGCTACTAGACCGATATGCCTGTCTCCAGGCCTGACTGCATGTAACTGCATGCACACACGGTACTGCATTATAAAAATCATTCCCTATCAGGACATCTGAAAGGATACCATCAAACACACCTACTTGTTGGCTTCCTTTTCCACCATCCCTGTCAAGGTGAACCTTAGCCAAAGGTATTTGGAATGGGGTCCTTCCTAAAGTTCTGACTGGAGTATATAGCCCAAGCAAGTAGTGCTCCTCTGTAACCATTGCAGGCTTCACAATGGTGAGGTCAGAGGCTGTGTCTCTCTTAGCCATGCCTCTTTCCTATTCACTAAGATAGGATATAACCTGTTGTGGAAGTTTGGTACCCTTGTTGTCACAAGACAACTTAGTGCTGGCATGTTGTCATTCCCACTTACTGACTCTCTCACCTTTTCTTGTCAACCTTGTCTCCATGGATATCTATATGCTACATGGCCCCTCTGATTGCATTCAAAACATTTAACCCTTGGTCCTGGAAGGGTACCTGGACTACTGGCTTCCCCTGCTACTGGCAGACTCTCTTGGGGCAGTCTGGGCTGCCCACCATGGGTTTCCTTATACCCTTGAGCAGCACTGGGTGTCCTTTTCCTGTGCAGTGATGCCCTGCCTGCTAGGTATAGGTCTCTCTTCTTCCCTAACCCATCTGCAGTAATGCATTGTCTATCAGCTAACCAGATTATCATGTATTCAGACAAAGTGCTAAGTGCTTGTTCTCTCACCAAAAGATCTGCCAGCCCTTCAAAAGTGGTGATCTGACATCCACTCACCCACCTATGAAAATAAATCAACAATATATTCACACACACTTTCATCTGCCTTGTGTCTATGCTCACAAAATGTTTCCTATAAGCTTCAGGTGCTAACTTAAAACATTCTAGAAAGCAGTTTTTTTTACAATATTGTAATTCAAACAATCAGTATCAGACAGTTTAGAAATAACAGTTACAGCTTTACCATGGATAAGGGTGTCAGGAACTATACCCAGAACCCTTGGTCAGCATTATACTGTTTACATATACTCTCAAACATATGAATGAACCTATCAAAATTATCTCCTCTGTAAACTGTGGATGAAATGTACTGACCTTTGTTGCTTCTGGGTTCAGTTGCTCCCTTCCCCATTACCTCCATGACTCTGGCGAAGAGTCAGCATCTTCTTTTCATGTTGGCTCTATTTCTCCTTTTTCTCAGCCTCCAGCTATCACAGTTTCTCATTCTCCTCAGCCTCAAGATGTCTCAGTTTCTCTGCTGCTTCTATTTCTAAACATTTGGTCTCCAGCTCAAGTCTTTTTAACTCCAGACAGATTTTTAAGTCCTCTGTGGAAAGGTTGAGCTGTCCATTTTCTGAGAGTTGCACATCTCCACGGCCAGTCTGATTGCCACCAGATTGTTATTTTGTGATGCAGATGTGACTAAATCTGCAATCATGTCTGCTTTAGTCAGGCTGGCATGCACCAGTTCTTTAGCCTAGCACATTTCAGCCAACTGCCTCTTTGTCAGCTTGCCATACTCCTTGGCTGACTTGCTTGCCTGTTCTCCCTGACCAACTAAGCTAACAAAAAAAATAAAACAATTGTGATATGAACTCTGAATGTTCACTGTGTGGATGATTGAAAGTACAAACACCTTCAGTGACCACTGTACACAGGCTACTGGAATTCAATATCCACACCACTACAAGCCAATTAATATGTGATGTGGCTATCTCACCACGATCAACCAATTAATATGCGATATGGGTATCCCACCACTGCCAAAAAGGCAATATGTGACACCCCTGCACTGGCCCAGTAATCAAGGAGCCTCAATCCTTACCCTAGCTACAGTGAGGATTACAAGTGCACACACAGTAATGTGCTATTTATCTTAAGAGCACACAGATATCACAGTCAGTCTGGGGCAGGTTTCTCCCTCTTTCTCCAGATCCTCATTAAGACTCTCCAGTAATCTCAGATGAGTGGCCAAGCTAAGACTTCCAGCACCCTATATGTCAAACCAGTGCTTTGTGTCCCTGCCCAAATAGCTGACACCACACACTTTGATATTTGATTTTTATACAAACACACACACAATTGGGGAAGGCTGGCACAGGTTTACTAGCTATGCCCCCTTCTGCCCAGACAATAAGGTAGTACCAGCTATTTAGGAGTGGCCTGTACAGTATCAACAAATACATATGCAAGTACTCTAATAGCTTAAATATGTCTCACAAATATCAGCCACAAAGATAGGTTTAAATATATTTAATAATAAATAATAAAAGAACAAGATGATATTCAGAAAACAAACACAGTTACTTCAGAGTTCAAAACCACAGGAAATATTTAAAACAACAATGCAGGACAGTCTCAATTAAATGCAGAAAACATCTAAACTTGTCTTTACTGTATTCCTAACTATATCTAAAAAGTGTTACTATGTCCTAAAAAACTTACTTACAGAGCAAGGCAGGTGCAAATGTTGATGAGTGGATGTTCTTGTTAGGTCCAGGACAAAATACAAAATACCTAGTCTGTCTCTGAGAGAGTTCTTACATTAAATTATTAAATTAATATCAAACATTACTGTGGGTGAGCTTGGATGACATCACTCTTTTTCACCTGATTTCAGTCCCCAGGCTTAACGGATAGTAACAGAATTTTAACATCTCTGTATGAGAAGTACATAATCTCTCAGAAGTTTGCAGAACTGTGTAGCTGCTAGGAGGTCATAAAGCAATCAAACACTTTACATTTTAAACCTAGTAATTACTTTTCTTTTCAGACAGTAGAAAAACTTCTATCTCTAGACATCCTGCCTCCTTGCTGAATTAAGTAACTTTTATAGCACATCGTAAAGCACTTAATTTCAACTTATTTGCTAGTTAATCTTATATGTTCCAGCAGGATATGCTATGGTTACATTCTTAAAGCTCAGTACATAACATACAGTTCTGCATAAATCATATAGATTCATAGGTTAGTACTAAGCTAACTGCCCTTGCGAGCCATTTTAAGCCTAGTCAATTATCCCTTGTGAGACTCAAACGCTGCATCTTGTGTTTGTAAGGCAAACACCTTAACCATTAGGCTACCTTCCCCAACATTCACAAATGACATAAGACAGCTGTGTATAAATCATATCAATATTCACAAATGACAGAATTATTTACAAAATTCCAGATAGCTGGGCTGGCAGTGTCACAGTATGTACAATTAAATTCCTTTCAGAAGGAATTTTTCCTTGGGTAGATAGCAAATGTTGGAGGTATGATGGTGAAAAAAGAGTTAATTGGGAACATATTTTCTGGAAGTGTAATGAGTTGGCAGACTTTAAAGATTCCCTGCAAACTACTCTATAAGAGATACTGGGTGAGCAAATTGGTGTATCTAGGGACATGATTTTTCTGGGCTATGATACAGAATTGGAACTGTCTAGACATAATAAGCCCTTGCTGAGTCTAATTATTGTGGCTGCCAAAAAAACAATTACTAGAAAAGAGAAATCAAAGTCTTAACCAACTGTACTAGAAATTGTGAATACTGTAACATAGATAAAACAACTGGAATGGGGATCTTTAGAAAGGGAAACAGTAGATTACATAGAAAAAAATGGGAATTGTGGGAGCAATACATACAGGGGAGGAATGAGGTTTAAAAGAAAGCAGGATTTGAATGAGTTATGTAATGTCTGCCTGACAATGACTGGGTAAATTATAAGTGATGCATAATGTTTGCAACTATAATTATGTCAATATGGTTTGTGATGTATAATGCTTACAACTAAGATTATGTCAGTAAGGTTTGTTTTCATTTATATAAATGTATGATTGCCTGTGCTATAAGTGATAATTTAATGAAGATGTTTCTTGTTAAAAAAAAAAGAAACAAGGATCTTTGCCAAATGAAAAGAAGGACTATGACTGTGATGTGTTGTATTATTGTAATCTGTGTAGTCTGTTAATGTGTAGTAAACAATCAAGTAAACAAACAAATGAAATATATATTGAGAATACATTTCTCAGTCCATACTTTGAGTTCAGCACAGAGGATTGGTTACAGGCACTGATTATTAGAAACACTCAGATTATAATAAAAAATATGATTATTCTAGTCTTAAGACATGGACTACAAGCTACTCTGAATAAAATGTGTCTTTTGTTTTTCTATTATATAAATGACAGATTGATTATCTTTAAAGTTGATGAACATTAGAGAAATCATAAGGTGTTTTAAACATGCCTAAAATACAGTTTGATTAGCTATAAGTGCCAGCCACAATTTTGCCCTGATTAAGAGAGGGGTGTTAGCCATCTGAAGCCTGGAACTTGGAAAACCTAGAAATGTACACAAAGAGGTTTGCAAACTCTCACAACTTGTATAGTTTAACTAGAATTGTATACTACAGCTCATTAACAGACCCAGTAATAAAATTACAAAACAACTGCATGTTTTCTAAAATTAAGAAAAGAAAAAATATTTTTTAGTAGATAAAAATGTACACAGGATTATTGATGTTGAGGAAAAATGTATAATTCAGGCTTCCTAAAAGGCCACATTATCATACAGAATGTGAGGCATCTCAAGCAGGTGGCTAACATAGCAATCACTGCATTTAGAGGAAAATAACACTAGTAACCACTTTTCAAAAAGTAAGAAACATAGACAACAAATCTCGTGAAGAAGTACTAATTAAACCAAAATTTATAAGCAGCAACCAATATGAAATAAAGAAAACATAAGAGCATGGAGGAGAAAGAGGGAGAGAGAAAGAGAGAGAGAGAGAGAGAGAGAGAGAGAGAGATGGTTTCAGGGGATAAGATGGTTTTGAGATACACAGAATTGTGCAACACACCCAAAAAAGTCATGTCACATCCAAATGAAGAAAAATTCGGAGAGTTTTGGAATCATGTATGGTATAATAAACTACAATAGACTCAATGCATTTGTTGTTACTGCACAACCAAAATGACTTCTGATTTAGAAATATTGTGCTCATAAATGGACAAATCTTGTACCAGCACCTATCATTCTGTACGACAGAAAATATATGCAAATGCCTACATATAATCAACATTCCTACATTTAAAATAAAGTCTACTGTTATGACATCACATTTACATTAATGTAGTATTAAAAAAGAAAGGATTATAAACATCACATTTTTCAGTCATCTAGTTAAAGGAATGCTAGATTAGGTTCATAGGTTGGTACTAGGCTATCGGTCCTAAGGCCATCCAAACCTAGCCATAACAATTCCCTGGCTATTTCTTCCCAAACTATTTACTTCCCTGGACTCCTGTCTAGCAGGGCGACTGATGTGATCTTCGGGGTGAATCTCCTTTCTCCCATCCAATCGTCAAGGTTCCTTTTGAAGAGGGCCAAAGAGGTGCTCTGATTGGGGTCTATATTAGATCCGCGAACACTTAAAAAAGTGAACGCCGATTGATCGACATTATGTAAGCGAAAGCTTACAATCTCGAACTGTCAGATCAGTGATTTTTTTCCTAGGGAAAAAAATTGCTGATCCAAAACACATACACACAACACAAGCACACCAAACAATCAGAAATCCACACACATACACCTAAAATCTGACACCTAACCCTACACTAAACTATGCACACACCACTAACTATCCACTTACCTTAACCCAAACCCTAACCCTAAGGTCTGTCAGTATCGCACACTCACCTCACCCGCTCCCTAACCCTAACTCACCTAAACCTGCTCTAACCTTCATGTCCACACAATTGCACACATACCTAACCCGATCCCTAACCCTAACTCACCTAACCCACCCTAACACTCACATCCACACAATCGCACACTTACCTGAATCCGACTCGTAACATTCCACCACAGCACTGAAAATACCGAAACAACAGAAATGGACAACTGAATTCTTTCCTAGGAAAAAAAAATCAGGTTTCTGTTGCTTCGATATTTTGAACATTCACTAAAATAAGGTCAATCAATCAGCGTTCACTTGTTTAAGCATTCGCTGATCTAATATAGACCCTCTGATTGACATGTATGGGCAGTCTATTCCATAGCCTGGGGAGTCTCTGGGTCAGGAACCTATCCCTCCAGCATGCTTTGTTTATTGTGATTTCAAGGTTTAGATCCCTGGAGCGTGTGGCTCTGAGGGATTGGGATTTCTTTAAGTGTAGCATGTCCAACAGCTCAAGGTTTGACATGGCCTTGTATGTTTAAGCAGAAATCGCCTCTGAGTAGACGATATGTGACAGAGTATAGCTGGAGCTTTTTAAGGTGGTCAGCAAAGGGCATCTGCTTTAGGCCTGTGATTCTTTTAGTGAGGTATTTCTGTGGCCTTTCCAGTTGTTGCAGATGTCTTGAGAGGTACATACCAAATGGGGTGTTGTATTCTATAATGAGTCTAATGAGGCATAAGTACAGTGGGACAATGACCTCCATTTTTCTAGATGAAAAGCCCTTAGTGATGAGGTGTGCCACACAGAAGGATTTCCTGACTGTTGTGGTGATGTGGTTAGTGAAGGTGAGACCACTGTCCACCTGTGTCCCTAATATTCTTTTCACACTTTCAGTGTTTCATGTACTGCCACCTACGTGGAAATTCATGGGTACATGTTTTTTCCCAAAGGGGATAACTAGACATTTCTTGGCATTGAGCTTGAGCCCATGGCTCTGGCACCAAGCATATGTCTCTGTAAGGCCCTTCTGTAGAGTATCCACATCATTTGGGGATTCAATAATGGCTCCCAGTTTGCAGTCATCTGCAAACTTTGTTAGCCAGAGTCCCTTAGTGTTGGCCTGTACCTCAGAGAAGTAGATGCCAAACAAGAGCAGTCCCAGGACTGAACCATGAGGTACTCCACTTGTCACTTGTCTGGAGATGGATTTGGAATTGGCTACTTTTACAGTGCGGGTTCTGTCAGTAAGCCAGTTGGCAACCCATCGAGTAATGTAGGGATTAATGCCCAGCTTAGTAAGTCTATCTATGAATCCAGAGTGGGGGATGGTGAGGTCCATATAGGCTGTGTGGACTGCCTTACCCTCGTCCACGGCTCTGGAGACTGATTCGAAGAAGTCAATCTGGTTCAGGAGACAAGATTGGCCCTTCACGAACACAAACTGGGTGGTGTCCAGTGTTTGAAGGTTGCCAATGTCTTTGTTTATAAGTTCCATGATAATACATTCCATGACTTTGCAGATCAGGCTCATCAGACTGATGGGGCAGTAGTTCCCGGGATCCAAGGTGGATCCTCCCCTTGTGGAGTGGGATAACTGTAGTTGTGCACCACTCAGTGGGCACAAAGCCTGAGGTGAGGCTATGATTAAACATGACACTTAGGTGAGGTGCCAGTTCATTTTGTATTTCATGTAGTACACAGCCCGGGATGTCATCTGGTCCCATGGATGCTGTATTCTTAGCTTTGGAGAGTGCGTTTTTTACCTGTGTGGCCATTATTACTGGAATTTGGCAATCTTCTGGTATTGAGATGGGCCTTTTATGGGGTGACAGGAGGGTGAAGTTGGCACTGAATTGATCTGCCAGAATATTGGCAATATCCTTGGGAGATCCCAACATATAAGATGCAATCTGATGACTTATATCTGAGTTAATCCGTCTCATAGGTTCATAGGTAAGTACAGTGTTAGCAGCACTTGCTGGACATTTTAAGCCTAGCCAGTTCCTCGTTTTGTGCTTGTATTAACATATCCCATTTGGTTATGGACTGACCTTTCTCATCCCATGGTCAATAATTATATATTAACTGGATTATCTAGTTTGAGGGGACCGATGCATGGAATGGAGCATTTAAGAGCTGCCTTTGTTCACTAGTAGTACAGGGAGCAGTCCTGGAGTAAATTTTCTATTTATAATCAATAAATCCTAGTTGTACTTGAATAGGGACAGGGATGAACTATGTTTTATGTGGGTAGGGAGTCTGTTCCAGAGCAGCAGTATCCTCTGCAAGATATACTTGTCCCTCCACACCATTCTACTGATGGTGTAGAAGAGGTTTAGATCCCTAGACCAAGTATTTATGATACCATTTGACTTGCTTATGTGCAGTAAATCTATAAGTATTAGGTCAGAGGATGCCTTGTATGCCAGACAGAGGTCACCTAATACTCATTCCATACAGTATTTGGAAATAATGACCTAGGCATAAGGGAATATCTCTTATTTATTTGGGGTCAAGAACTATAAAGGATGATGGTTTGAAATTATCTCTCTCTCTCTCTTTCTCTGTCTTTTTTATTTGCATACAGAGTTGAAATCTTGGTGTTCATGGATAGAAGACATAAGTTCTCTATAGGTTCATAGGTTCATACTAGGCTATCTGCCCTAAGGCATTTATAAGCCTAGCCAGAGTATGTTTGGCTTTCGCCACCCATTTTAAATTAATTTTGCTATGCCCTTTTTCGAGGTCAGTATACTGTGCCTCTGTCTAACAGTGACACAGAAGTGATACCCGAGGTAAACCTACGATCTCCCATCCACTCATCAAGATTCCTCTTGAAGAGAGTCAATGAGGGACTCTGCCTAACCTGGACTGGGATTTTATTCCAGAGTGAAGGGAGCCTCTGGGTTATGAATCTGTCCCTTCAGCATGTCCTATTTATTTCAGTGCTGAGGTTCAAGTCTCTCGAGTGTGTAGCTCGATGGGATTTGGATTTTTTGAGGTGCAGCATGTCCCTTAACTCCGGGTTGGACACGGCTTTATACGTCAGGCACAGGTCGCCTCTGAGCAGGCGGTATGCCACTGAGTAGAGCTGGAGTTTCTTTAACCGGGCAGCATATGGCATCTGTTTGAGCCCTTTGATCCTCTTGTGAGGTACTTTTGGGGTCTTTCCAGTTGCTGCAGGTATTTGGTAAGGTACATCCCAAAAGGGGCATTGTACTCAATTATGGGCCTGATAAGGGATGAGTAAAGAGGCACAATGACCTCCCCTAATCTAGATGTGAATCTCTTCATGATTAGGTGGGCTATATAAAATGTTTTTCTAACCACTTTGGCCATGTGGTTGTCAAATGAGAGATTGCTATCAACTTGGGTCCCCAGGTCCCTAATTACTTCTTCTGTACTTAATGGATTACCACCTATGTGGTAATTTGTGGGCACTTTGTTTTTGCCAAAGGAGATGACTATACACTTTTTGGCGTTTAGCTTGAGGCCATGGCTCTGGCACCAGTTGTCTGTTTCTATGAGGCCCTTTTGGAGGATGATTGTGTCGTCTGGAGAGTCGATTATGGCACCCAGTTTGCAGTCATCTGCGAACTTGGTCAGCCACAGTCCTTCTGTGTTGGCCTGTACCTCCGAGAAATATATGCCGAACAAGAGAGGTCCCAGGACTGAGCCTTGTGGGATGCCACTTGTAACTGGTTTGGAGTCTGACATGGCTCCAGCAATTCTAACCATGTGTGTTCTGTCCTTGAGCCAGTTTGCAACCCATCTAGTGACATAGGGGTTTATATTTAAGCTGGTGAGCTTATCTATAATGCCCGAGTGGGGTAATGTATCAAAGGCTTTTGCGAGGTCCAGGTAGGCTGTGTGGACCACCTTCCCTTCGTCAATGGCCTTGGTGACTGTTTAAAAGAAGTTGACCAGGTTTAAGATGCAGGATCTGCCCTTAACAAAGCCGAACTGGGTAGGATCCAGTGTCTGTAGGTCCCCAATATCTTTATTTATGAGGTCCATGATGATCCTTTCCATAGCTTTGCAGACCAAGCTAGTCAGGCTTATGGGCCGATAGTTTCCAGGGTCCATTGAGGCACCACCTTTGTGGAGAGGGACCACTGTTGCTGTACGCCACTCTTTGGGTACATATCCTGTAGTAAGGGTGATATTGAACAGTAGTTTTTTGTTTGGGTTTAGCTCTTCTTGGAGCTCATGTAGGATGCAGCCCGGGACACCATCTGGTCCCATTGATGCTGTGTTTTTTGCTTTGGAGAGGGCGGCTCTTACCTGAGCATCTGAGATGTCAGGGGGGCAGCACTCTGCTGGGATAGATATTTGCCCTTTTGGTGGGGAGGGCGGGGAGAGGTTTGCGCTGAACCTGTCAGCTAGGATGTTGGCAATGTCTGTGGGTTCGGTGTATTTTTTGTCATTTTGGACTAATTCTGAGCATATCTGGGAATTCCCAGCCAGGTTCCTAACATAACTAAAGAAAGCTTTGTGATTATCCTTAGTGTCCTGTGCAATTTTTCTCTCAAAGCTGGCCTTAGACGATTTTATGAGTGCCCTTAGTTTTTTGCTAATACTGATCAGAGATGCCTTCTCTTTTTGGGATTTTGCTCTATCATGTAGTAGCTTCCTCCTTCTATTGTATAGTTTGTTTATGGCTGGGGTCCACCAGACAGGATGGCTGCCTTTGGAGGATTGTGTCTTGGTTTTATTTGGGATTGCATGATCCATGCATTCCTGAAGGTGTTCATAGAATGCATTTATAAAGGATTCTGCAGTCTGGGACATATTTTCCACAGGCCCGGGGGCTTTGAAGGAATCCACCTCGGTTTTGAGGAGTGTGAAATTTGCTTTAGAGAAGTTTTTCACTGTGGTTTTCTGGGCAGGGGGTGGGGTTGGGATGTGAATATCCAGTGAGATCAGTTTATACTCTGATCTTACCAGTGAGGGATACATGTCTGGTCTGGAGCATAGAGTCCCCATGTTGGTGATGATCAGGTCCAGTATGTTTTCCCCTCTTGTGGGAGTGGTAACAAGTTGTTCCATAGCATTTGAGTTTATGAATTCTAGGAACCTTTGGGCTAGGGTGTTGGAGCTAGAGTAATGCTCCCAGTCTTATGTTTGGGTAGTTGAAGTCACCCAATATAATGGTGTTTGGAGAGACCTTCATATTTTCCAGTGTTCTCAGGAAGGCCGAGTGGGGTTCCTGGGTTTGGGAGGGTGGTCTGTAGCAGGCTATAAACTGGAAGGCAGTTTTACCCACTGTTAGTTGCACATGGATAATCTCTGATGCTTCGTGCTTTGCCACCATCCTGGAGGTGTGGGTATCTTTGATGAATATCGATACTCCCCCTCCTTTTGTGGTTTGGTCCAAGTTTTGGGGCTGAAAAGCATGGTATGAGGTATAACTTGGTAGTGCTGGGGTGCTCTCGGGAGCCCTGAATCAGGTTTCTTTTACTGCACAGATATCGATGTTCTCCATGCTAAGGAGAGTTTCAAGTGCATGCATCTTGAGGTTTAGACTTCTGGCATTGAGTAGCATTACTCTTAGTTTCTTATCCCTTGTGATACCTATGGAGGTGGGTTTGTCTTTTGAGCCTTGCCTAAAAAAGGCACTATGGGGGTAGCAAGAACCTTTGCCAATATCCAAAAGCCCAGGGATGACAGGTGCAAGCTGTCCCTAGCGAAGCATCGAGGCTTGTTGAGCATATCATCCCAGGCTGACAGGCATTGGATCCCCTTTGAATGACACCAGTACTTAAGCCAATTGCTGAAATTGATCATCTTGTCTTCATATTGTGGCATCATTCTTGGTGAGGGTAAGATGCTACTCAAGGTCAGAGTCATACCAGCCTGGGTTACATGCTCAGAGAGCTCCTCTATGTCTCTTTTCATGTAGTCCAGGGAGGTACGTCTCGGGTCATTCACACCAGCATGGACAATGACCGAGTCATATTTGTACTTGCCTTGGAGTGACCTGAGTGCTTGTGTTATGTGGCGGATCCTAGCGCCTGACAGGCTGCTCACCGTGACCTTCTCCTTGTTCAGCCTGGTGAGCGGGACGTCAGTGTGCCTGACGATAAAGTCACCTATTACAAGTGTATCAGGTGTGTTGTTTAGCCTTAAGGGCTGTTACTGTTCGGCACACTGGCTTTGTGAGATATGTGTTGCACGTGTTTTGTTTTGGGGTAGCGGTTGCCTGGGTGTCTGCTTTGGAGGTCTCTGCTGCTTAGGCAGATCTTTATTTAGAGCCTCTGAGTATGTTTTTGTGTGATTATGTGTTTGGTTTGCTGTCGTGGTAGGTCTATGTGAGACTGGAATGGTAGTGAGTGTGGTTTCCTTCTCCTCCTGACTGGTTACGCCAGTACTGAGTTGAGACAGCTTAGCTTCCAGTTTGGCTCTATGGTTGCATCTCTCACATGTGTTGGAATTTGTTGGGAGGAGGAGGAGAGGGTTGTCTGTGTACATGAGGCAGTTGTAACATTCTCTCAAGATTCCCAGGTTCACCAGCTGGACCGGAGAGGAGATTGACAACTGACCTTTGGACATGCTAGAGTAATATTGGGAATTCCTTTATAATTGAAAACAAGGGACAATGGGGAGTGAGGGTGTAGTGCTTTTAATTTTTAGTGCTGACTTATATAATTGCTTTAGTGAGCAAGTGCCAGGTAACTTAAGTGCAATGTGTTACAGGTAACTTAAATGCAAAAACGACAAACAGTAACTTTCTTTCAAGTGAAACAAGGAAATAAGTACAGTAAGCAATGCAGATATCACTATGGATCCACAGAAGCACTGAGAAGCCGCGTTTTAGGTGAAATTAGCGTTTCAGGGAAATAACAAGCAAACAAACAACAAGCATACAAACAAAGCTCGATTCAGCAGGCCTGGATCTAGTCTATGCTACATCAAACAAGGTGTAGCAATATCAGTAAGAAACAGTTCAGATATGCAGGCACTATAAACCTTTAACCAGAAATTCCCAGCTCAGAAGAGCAGAGTCCAGCCTCTCCTCCCACAAGAGTGCAGACCACGAACCTTCTTAATGTAAAATAACTGGCCTGAAGTCCAAGTGCATAAACCAGAACTAATACACTTTAGGAATAACAGACACTGAGCTCTCAATCAGCAGTTCCCTGCTACATGTCTAACAGGAATTGAGTCTTGTGAGATAGACAATCCACATTTGAGTAGCTGCTCTGGCTTTGGTGAATACGGGGGGGGGTGGAATGGTGGAAAAAGAGTGGCAACTGACAGCTCACACATTTTGGGAGAGAGGGTGGTGGGAGGGGAGGGGTTCTGTCTGTGACCTGTATTGCCATAGTGATTGGTGTAGTGCAATAACTGGACTGTAGATTTCCAATAAATTCAGTGGTGGGGGGGACCTGGCTCTAAACATATTATTTGTAGTGCACAATATCAGCAGCTTCACTAAGACAAGGCATACAAACAAATCTCTGGCATATAGGACAGCAAATGCATTGCTGACAGATGCTCCAGTCCACATATCCACTTAATTGTTCTTAAGCTGCTCATGACTGTATTGATTAAATTTACAGGGGTAGTAGCCAGGACACTAAGGAGAAAGAGGAGCAACAATAAGCAGCTACTGACCAGCTGGAAGGTACTTGAAGGGGAAAAAGTCTTCTATATACAATACTCTTCCTTTTGGCCTTTTAGAACATATTTTCTTTACACATTAGTTTAATATTAGTTACTGTTGATACTGCATTTTCTGCAAAATGAAAATCAAATATGACTTTTAAGGGCCTCATAGGGTGCATTTTTATCTGAAGACATAAAAAAGGGAAATTGGATATTACATTTATCATAATCTGTGAAAATTACAGAAGCGTCTCCGCAGTCGATATGAATGATTTTCTTTTGTGAAAGAGAGCAATTTAAGAAAATAAAAGCAAGAAAATCAGAATACAGATATACCTGAAATATGGCATGTCAGAGACTTTTTTTCTGAAATGTATTCCTTACTGCCTGAAGAGTCTGTAAGATATAATTTTAAAAATTTCCCCTTAGACTTTTTACATGAAAGAATCAAAAAATGTATTTTCATCTGTTTAAAGGTATTTATGAATGACAGAAGAATAATGAAAGAAAACCTATAGTTTTGCTAAGTAGATACAATTAACGCGCAATCTTTCTTTCTCATACCTCTTGTTAAGAGTACTTGGAGTTTTTAAATGAATTCTGATTTCTTTAATGACAAAATATTTTCTGAGGTGAATAACTCTTAGTTAATGATTAAAAAATTAACTTGCTTTTGTCTAGTGTTAACAGTAAAAATGTGACTGTTAATAGGTTATTAGTAGTGATCTAGCTTTATTGCATATCAGTGGTAGCATTTTATGAGCATTCATTTACATTACCACATTTGAAAATTACTGTAATTGAGCGAAGCCTGAAGATATGGTGAGATCTTTCCATTGTGACATCCAATTCTTATTCTTATTTTAATATAAACACTGTTTTCGAGTATCAGTGTTCATTTTCAGAGTAAGTACAAGTAAATGAGTATTGGTATATCAAATATACCTCTCCAGTTTAAACATGTAATATTCCCTGTAATATTCATTGATTTGTATTGAAATATATAGTTTATAAAAAGAAAAATAACAAAACAGTTCAAACTTTGATACCCATCAGAAGAAGAAAGAAAAAAAATCCTGCATACCGTGTTCATTAATTTATAAGCACCACCTATTACAAGAACATGAAAGCTCAGCATAGTCCCTGAAATGGCTTTTGCATATATTTATCAATGTCAATAAATATTAAAACCCCTTTATGCCAGAAATGATTGTTCATGAATAAATATAACATATTCAGAACTGTACTGCCAAAAGCAATTAATTAAGTACTGTGGCACAAAGAATTATAGGTTAACATCAGTGCGTTTGCTAATGTCCATGGTATGACAGATGTAATGTGACAAAGATGAATGTATGCACTGAAACGAGAGATCACAAAAATGCGGTGGTCTCTATTGAAGGGCTGTCATGCAAAAGAGCACTTTGAAATTAAGGAATGCTTGCACCTATAAATGTAATTTGAATCTTAAATATTTGCTGAATATTTCCTCATACAGGATAAGTTTTCAGTGAACTGAAAGCATTAGAAGACATACTGATAATAAAAAACACATTTACTTTTACTTGTCTGTCTTGTAAACAATGCTTTATTCATTTATTTTATCTACTTATTTATATTATTCATTCACTGGATAAGTGGGCAGGTCTACTGACTCTTTTCAGCCTTTCAGTAGTGACCCAAGTTCAAACAGCAAAAGAAACCTTAGGATCTTACTGATTAATAATATGATATACAAAATGAACAAATGGCAAAATTTGGTACATAATAAGAGTCAATGCAGTTAGGGTAAGATTTGGTACATAATTAGATTCAATGCAGTTAGGGTAAGATTAGGAATATATTAAGAATAAATAAATAAATAAATAAATAAATATCCAGTTAGAGTGCATTGACAGAAGAACCAAGAAAAAAAAATGCAAGCCAAGATATACATAAACTACAGTGCAGTTCTACATATAATTTATAAATATATTTGCTGCTATATACATATTAAATATTCACACATATAATGCTACATTGTGAGACTGACAAAACTTTCTTTTACATATTCTATCATCTATGATAAAGGCTGGTAAATTACTTAAGCATTGCCATGGCACCATTTGCAGGTAGATTCTGAAAAGGCATGTTTGTTATGTGCATCTTTAAAACTTTTAATGGTTTCTAGGTTATTGATCTGAATAGGCAAGTTGTTCCAGGTATCAGATTTTAATGTACAGGAAGCCTTCTCACCTACAGCAGTTTTCAATGCAGGGTATATCAGAGAGAAATTGTTGTCCTGTGTACTTCTGAGTTCATAAGGGTTGTCCTGTAAAGGTGGTTTCACTTTTACAGGCAGACGATGGTCATGCTTCAGAATTTGGTAAATTAGAGTACTTGAAAAAGAAAAGTGGCCCTGTGATGTAAAGACATTTGAACTGTTTTATAAAATTGCAATGGTGCACCTGGGGTTTGTTAATGCAATGGTCCTGCAGATATTATTCAGAGCAGTATGTATTCTCTGATTATTGTGGGCTGACAGTGTAATGAGAAAAGGATTGCTATATCCTAGTTTGAGTATTAAAATATTTTTGACAATGGTCCTGTAATAATTGGTTGAGAGAAGGCAACTGATCGTGTAAAATAGTTTTAACTGAGCAAGGACTTTACTAGCTACAAAATCTACAGTATTTCTTTGTTAAGGGAGAGAGTACAGTCATGTACAAGGCCTATGTACCTCGGTTCAGTGACATTAGGCATTATCCTTCGATTAAGATTTGTTAAGAGAGAATAGGCAAAAGAGTGAATAGTTGATAATAAATTCCATTTGGAGTGATTTGTAAATCAAAACGTTCAGTTTCGGAATTCCAAGGGATCTGTCTGGATGTCAAATGTTCCTTGCCAAATACGTAGACTTCACCTCAGTTACCATTGGTTTTAATGACAAGAAAATTGCACAGTCCTGGTATACAGATGGAGTGCTGTCTTTATATTTAAACCAAGTTTCAGTAACTACACAGGCATAGATGTTTTCCAAATGCAGGAATACCTCATGTACCAAGCCATGGGAAATATTTTAACTGAAAAAAATAGCAAAACCACTTTTAAGCCAGAAGACAAGCCTTAAACCATCTTTTTAGTGTTACTATAACTGTAGTTCATGCTTTTGTCAGTAGTGATAGACTTCTTCAGTAGAGGAAATACCAGAGTAATGCAAGAGGCATCCATTATCTATACAAATCAGGTAAACAATGTTGTGTCTTCCAGTAGGTTAATTAGCTAACTACTCAATGAGATTTTTATTTAAGTCTAGGAATTTTTTGATATGTCCTATATTGGAGGTATAGGGGTCCCAGTTTATTGAATGGTAGTTAAATTTATAAAAAATAAGGGAGCATTTGCTAATAGAAGATTATTTGGAACACTGGGGGATCCTTCTTACCTAGTCATCATAGAAAATAAAGGTGGTCTGTAACAAGTTAATAGTTGTCCATTAATTCCATTTGGAGTGATGTGTAAATCAAAGAGTTCAGTTTCTGAATCCTAAGGGATCTGCGTGGATGTAAACTAGGATTTATCTATGGTAAAAAGTAATGTCTTTCGGCTTTTCCCACTTAGGGGTCACCACAGTGGAATGCCGGCCTGCTTATGGTTGGCAGTAGATTTTTATGGTGCCAGCCCAATGCCAAACCTTCAATGAAGACACACCCATTCATGCACACACCTACCTGCATGTCTTTAAACGTCACTCAACCATGGGTAGGACATGCAGACTCTACATAGAAGGCACTCCAGCTGAGAATCAAATCAGAGAACCTCTTGCTGTGAGGTGATAATGCTAACCGCTGCACCTTTGCGGCCCTCATCCCTACTGCTCAATAGTATGAATGGATAAGATGAGATGATACCAGGAGGAGCTACTAAATACAAGTTTGTAATAATGGCAGGTAACAGCAGATCCTCAAAATTTAAAAGAGCGACACTTATTAGTTTGGTAGACACTCTCTATTCTGGGCCTGTGGAATACAATGGGAGGGTAAACATATTTAAATAGTTAAAGGGAGAGAGACATCTCTAAAAAAAATCCCAAAATGACACTTTTTGTGTGCTTACTCACAAAAGATAATAAAGAGAAGATGTAAGAAATTACATGATCAATTTATCATAAGGGCTAGATAACAAGAGGTACACTGGATTTAAATACATTACAAGAACAGGATGGGAGGCTGAGAAAATCCTTCGATATCAGTGATGGGTAGGTCTAAGATATTTAGATAGTGATCTATTTAACCAAACCAAAACTACACCACCAGATTCTACTATCAGACAGGCAGCTGGGAACCAAATAAAACAAAAAATAAAGTAGCAGCTTAAAAAGATTCACATAGTATTTTTGTTTAATACCACACAATAAAAAATCCACAGCATTTGCATCCTCAAACAACCAGGACTTCATCAGAATAAAAAACAGGGTTGAATCAACCTCTATTTGTATTCATACATTAATTGATTCAACAACAACTAGTAAACTAATTAAACATTTAAATATTTAAAGGTCTAAAATAGATCATAGTTCTAATAAAACAAACCCAATAAATACAATTTGAAAAATAAAGAATACATCCAATCCTTTAACATAAACATATATTTTTTAAATGAATAAGTTGATTGGCCAAAATCGAAAACAGTATGTATGCAGTACATAAAATAATAACCATATTGATAAAACTAAAACTACCTCATCAGATGTTACAAACATATTCCTATTTAAATGAATATATTTAAAAACAAGACAACAAAAAAATGGGTAAAGAAAAAAAAAGTAGAAACTATACACCTAAAGTCTAGCAGCCCTATGTTTTAGGACAACAGCTATAGATATAGAATGATTGAGTTCTGGTATATTACCAGCATCAAATGTAGGTTGCCAGTATAGTTCTAAACATTCAATTTTCAATTCCCAAGTTCCTCCTCTTCAGTCCACAGACAATTATAAAACCTCAGATCTTGCTTTCTTACATATTTTGGTATATTTATATAGCACATTAGTTTTGTTGCCTTTCTGCATGTCATATACTTGTTCATGAATTATTTTTCTTAAACACCGTTTTTTTTTTCCCTATCTAAAATAAAGGACATTTAGTACAAAGTACCAGATATATAACTCCCCTATAATAACATGTATAATCTTTATTATTATAGATGGTTCTGTCAACTGCTGTTAATGTTATATGATCCTTGTTCACTGCGTATCGGCATTGTTTAAACATGCCAAACTTGTAGGTACCAAAAGGGGGTATATTCTGACCCAATGATTTTTTTCCTTTTTTTCTCTACCATATTTTTATATTATACCCGCTCTTATATATAAAAATAGGGTTGTCTGACAAATGTCAAGAACTGGGCATTCTAGCAAAAATATTCCAATATTTAAAAATAAAATATTTTTAATCTTGAATAGTATCTTGTTTATAATTCATAATAAATGGTTATAAAAACTATCCTCATTAATTGATTTAATATAGTTGTTTAGTCAAAAACTGTATGAATATAAATACAGGCTGTTTCTACTCTGGTTTTTATTCTAATGAAGTCCAGGCAGTTTGAGGATGAACAATCTGTTTTTTTTTTTTCATTATGTGGCATTAAACAATGGGCAGGATTCACGAAGGCTTGCACGGAGTCTAAGAGTAGTGTAAGACTCCATGCAGCCTTCGCGATCCAGGAACAGCCCTAAAGTCCGTGTAAGAGACCAGCTAAAACGTCTCTTACACGGAGTGGGCGTGGATATGCTAATCACCTCACTTGCAGCCAGATAGCATGCAAATGAGGCAGATTAGCGATCCAGGAAGCCCAAAGCAGCCCGTGTAAGAGCCGTTTTAGCTGCAGAAATGTACTCAGTTGACAACTGAGTATGTTTCTGCAAAAACCACAATGGAGCCATGTCAGCTCCAAATAAAGGGTGCATATGTGTCAGGCAGCATGCCAATGGCCAAATATGTGGCCATTGGCAAGGTACCCCGATGCAAATCTGAGAAATAATTTTTTTTTTTTCGGCGATCACCGGTGTTTAAACGCAGTGCAGCCCCGTGCAAACGGGCTGCACTGTATAAAGCATAAAAATGAAGGTTATAAACCCACAAATGTGGGTTTTATGCAATACATGGGTTTACAATGCAGGGACCAGCAGACCAAAAACAACATGGCCACCGTTTAGTGGTTGCTAAGGGGGGAAGCTGAGTCTAAGACATGTAACTAAGCATTAGTAGGCAATCTGATGCAAATGAGTGTTAGGATGCTGAATTCCACTGTCACATAGCAAATGAGCACATTCTGAGTAGTGTAAGAGTTACATAAGGGGGAGGAACAGAGTAGGAGATAGGTGACATCACAGGGGGGAATGGCAGAAAGAAATGCAGTTCATTGGAGGTCAGTGTTACATGACAGATGTCAGACACATATCATGGAAAGAGGTGTGCCACAACATAAGCATGGGAAAGTCAAGAAATGGACGGTGTACACTGTTGCCTACACCAAAGTTTCTTGCTGGGCATGCATGCGCACGTGTGCGCGCCATGAAGCGTGAATGGGACAGTATGCGCGTGTGTAAGGCAGACTGAGCATGTGGGAGCCTGTTGGCAGACTTGTAACACTGTTTGTGCGGGTGTGCGAGCGTTTTACCCCGAATAAGCAGATTCTGAACCGTGTAAGCATGTGTGCTCACGTGTAAGCCACTGTGAGCGTGTTTCTGCTGGTATGCACGCTGCTCCCCCCTGAGGAAACAGAAAGGAAAAAGGAAGCAACAGAATTCATAGGAAGCTAGCAGGGAATACTGCTGGAGCTAGCAGGTGAAAACAATTAGAAGCAGGCAATTACACAAGCAGAATAGTAGCCCAGCCCAGCACTTAAAACTCTGCAAACAGCAGTGCAGGATGTTTCTCTCAAGAGACACTGCAAGACAGGAGTAAGCTATTATAAGTGAAAACTGAAAAAGCTGAACTCAGAGCTGAAATGTTAGGGGCTGCCATAGCTGTCATAATGAGACATAGGCGACTTGCTGAGGGTGGTGACAATGCAGATGGTGCCAGACAACCCACAGTGAGGAGACGGAGAAGAGTGTACAGGCCCAGGGTCACCTACCATGGGTTACATGAGCTGGAGATAGTAGAGCGCTATAGAGTGGACAGAGACCTCCTGCAGCAAATAGTTGAGCTGTGCAGGCCACGCCTCACACACAGAACCAACAGAGGTGAACCCATCCCAGTAGAAACCAAGGTATGTGTTGGCCTAAGAATACTAGCAACAGGTACCTTCCAGAGACCAACTGGTGATATGATGGGGATATCACAGGCATCAGCATCCAGGGTACTGCACCAGTTCCTGGATGCCGTGTCAGCACATGTCGGTGATCATGTATATTTCCCCAATTCCCGTGAGGTATTGGCCAGCAATATGCATCTCTTCCAGCAAATAGCAGAATACCCTGAGGTAGTGGGTGCAATAGACTGCATGCATATATGCATCAAAGCACCAGCCGGTGAGCGGGGTAGGGCCTACATTAACCGCAAGGGCTTCCCCTCCATCAACTGCCAGGTCGTGTGTGATGCTCAGGGCATAATAATGAATGTGTGTGCTGGCTGCCCTGGGAGCTACCATGATTCCCACATCTAGCATTTGATGCAGCTGTTCCAGACATTTGCCAATGGGGGCATCCCACACGGACACCTAGTGGGGGATGCAGGTTATGCACTGGAGCCGTGGCTGATGACACCCATCAGAAACGCACACACACCTGAACAGGAACGCCATAATGAGGCACACGCACAAACACGTAATGTAATAGAGCGTGTGTTTGGGCTGCTCAAGTCACAGTTCCGGTGTCTGGACACATCTGGTGGAGCCTTGCAGTACACACCAACTACATGTACCCAAACTGTCATGGTATGTGCTATGCTACATAATATGATCTTGCAAAAACAGCTGCAGCAGGACCAGCATAGGGCTGGGCCAAACAGCCCCCCACCATTGCCAAGGCCATCACAGGCAAAGTGTGACTCGGAGGAGGAACAACCTGAGCCTGCCCCAGTAGGCAGAAGGAGGCATGTCCAGTATGCCCTGGCCTTGGCAAAGAGGCAATGCATAGCACATACACTGGCTCAGTAGGAACCCTGGGAATGATACCCCCTCTGACTCACTCAAATAATAACAGGGATGCCTAAAATGACATGACCTGCTCACAAACGTACAGGGAGTGTAATATGTGTATCCGACAGAGGCAGCCCTGCAGCACCACCTGAGGCATGAATGCCATGTGTTAAGTAATGTAACACCATGTACTATATGCACACCTGAGGACCGTGACTAACATCCTACCCACACCAAGCATCATGCCACAATATGACAATGAGATGATCGATTGCAATAATTGGCTGATGTATTGCAGTTAATCAAAGGGGATACAATGTGTGCCAGCCTGGGATGACATGCTGAGCATGACATGATGCTCCACCTGCTAGGACTGGTGTGCACCTATCAGTGCAAGCCGTATGGATACTGGCAAAGGCTGTTGTTACCCACAGGGTGCCCTGAATAGGTAAGGCTCAAAACACAAACCTACCTCCATAGGTATCAGAAGGGATAAGAACCTAGATGTAATGCTACCCAATGCCAGAAGTCTAAACAGCAAGATGCATGCAGTCTAAACTCACCCAGTATGGAGAATGTTGATATCTGTGCTGTAACAGAAAACTGGGTCAAGGCTCACAACAGCACCCTAACACTACCAGGTTACACCTCATACTGTGCTGTACAGCCTCAAAACATGGAACAAGCTACAAAAGGAGGGTGACTAGCAATAATTGTCAAGGATAACCACACACCCATGTTGGTACCACAACAAGAAGCAGCATGGACTAGCCATGGTCAAGTAACAATGGCTAAAACTGCCTCCCAGTTTATAGCCTGCTACAGACTACCATCACAACACCAGGAACTGCACCTGGCCTATGTTGGAATACATGAATATATCAAGTCCTCCAAACCACATTAGATTGGGTGACTGAAAATACCCAGACATAGACTGGGAGCATTATACTAGCTCCAACACTGTAGGACAAAAATTCATAGAATCTATAAACCAAAATGCCCAGGAACAACGTACCACTCCCACAAGAGGGGTAAGCATACTGGATGTGATAATCAGCAACATGGGTACTGGATGGCAAGATGAGAAGTGTATTGCTCACTGGTAAGACCAGACCATAGAGTAATCACACTGGATATACACACCCTGACCACAGACCCTGGCCAGAAAACCACAGTGAAAAACATGTGTAAAGCAAAAGTTGCACTCCTCCAAACTGATGTGGAATCCATTAAAGGCCCTGTGCAGGTGCAAAATATGGGCCACACCTCAGAACCTGTTATACAGGCATTCCATGAACACTGCCAGGAATGCTTGGATTATGCAATCCTAAAGTAAAACAAGATGCAATGCCATACACACAGGCATCTGGCATGGTGGACTCCAGCCATTACCAGACCATGCAAGAGAATGAGGAAGCTACTACATGATAGAACAAACATAAAAAAAGAAGTAATCACTGATCAGTAGTATGGCAATAAAATATGTCCACACATACAATCCACTAAGGCCAGCTACAACAAGTTGAATCTGTGAATCTTGAGGCAATGTTACACCTGCCCCAAGTACACAGACATCCCTCAACTCCTCCCAAGAAATACAAATATATGTGAGAGATGCAACCATTTATCCAAACTGGAGGCTGAGCTCCCTCAACTCAGTACTCCTAAAACTAGTCAGGAGGAGAAGGTAACCACGGACTCCACAAACCCAGTCCCACATAGAACTATGACAACTGCAAACCAAAGACATAAACACAGAAAAACATTCCCGGAGGCCCGAATTACAAACACACCACACCAACAGAGGCCTCCAAAGGAGACACCCAATCAAACAACCTTCAAACATAGCACATGCAACACATAGTACACAAAGCTGGTGTGCCAAACAGTCACAGGCCAGAAGGAGAAACAACATGCCTGATACAGTTGTAATAGGTGACTCCATAGTGAGACACAATGCTGTCCCGCACAGCAGACTGAACAAGGGAAAGGGTACAGTAAGCTGCCTGTAGGCTGCTACAATATGCACATAACACAAGTATGCAGGTCACCCCAAAGCAAGTAGAAATATGATGCAGTCATAGTCCATGCTGGTGTGAATGACCTGAGATGTACCTCCCCGGACTACATGAAAAGAGACATAGATGAGCTCTCCGATTATGTAGTCCAGGCCGCTATGACACTGGCCGTTTGCAGCATCCTACCCTCACCAAGAATTATGCCACAATTCAAACACAGAATGATCAGTTATAACAAGTGGCACAAGTAGTGGTGTCATTCCAAGGGGATCCAATGTCTGTCTGCTTGGGATGTCATGCTTGACAAGCCATGCAGCTGTTCCATGGATGGCTTGCACCTGTTACCCCTGGGCGTCTGGATATTGGATAAGGCTTTTGCCACCTCCATAGAGCCTTTCGCAGGCAAGGCTGAAAAGACTAACCCACCACCCTAGAAAACATAAGTGGAAAGAAACATATGGGTAATGCTGACCAATGCCGGATGTGTAAACCTCAATATGCATGCTCCCGAGGCCCTCCCCAGTATGGAGAACATCGATGTCTGTGCAGTGACAGAAACCTGCTGCAAGCCTCCTGACAGCACACCAGCACTACCAGGTTATACCACATATCATGCATTATGGCCCCAAAACCTGGAACAAAACATAAAAGGAGGGTGAGTATCCATATTCAGCACAGACACCCATACGTCCAGGTAACTGACAATGCACAAGGCATTGGAGTCCACCCATGTGCAACTAACTGTAGTCAAGACTGCTGTACAGTCTGTAGCATGCTACAGACCACACTCTCACACACAGGAACCCCACCCAGCCATCCTGAAGACACTGGACAGTATGAATATCCCACCAAATACCAAACAAGGTACTCACAAATTACCACATAGGTGGTAAACCATTATGTATGGAAGGAGTAATCAGGGACCTAGGGACACAAGTGGACAGTAACCTGTTATGTGACACTCACATTGCCAATGTGGCTAGGAAGAATGTCTATATTGGACACCATATCATGAAAGGATTCACATTTACGTCAACAGAGGTCATTGTGCCCCTATACTGTTCTCTTATCAGACCCATAATCTAGTACAATGCCTCATTTGGGATGTACCTTACCTGACACCTGCAGCAGTTAGAAAGACCTCAAAGGTACCTCACCAAGAGGATAAAGGGTCTCAAATATATGTCATATGCTGCCTGGCTGTAGACACCCCAGCTGAATGCAGTCACATACTGCCTACACAGAGGCATTGTATGTCTGTTGTACAAGGCCATGTCCAACACAGGAGTAATGGACATGCTCCACCCCAGAAAACTCAAAGCCATCGCAGCTGTGAGAGTGAGAGATGTCAACCTCAACACATAATGAAATAGGATGTGATGGAGGGACAGATACATAACCCAGAGGCTCCCTGCACCCTGGAACAGAATCCCACTCCATGTTAGGCAGAGCCCCTCACTGACACTCTTCAACAGGAATCTTGCCAAGTGGATGGATGATCGTAGATTTACACTGGGGGTCTTCACTGTGTCATGTCCAGACAGAGGCACAGCAAAGCAAAACATAAATGGCCATAATATTCACATAGCAAGGGGTGGCGAAAGCCACACACACTCTGGCTAGGCTTACAAATGCCCTAGGGTGGATAGCCTAGTATGAACCTATGAACCTATGAAGATACAAATTGTACAGGACACTAAGGATAATCCCAAGGCTTCCTCAACTGATGGTAGGAACCGTGTTGGGAATTCACTGATATGCTCTGAATCACACAAATATTACAAACAACATACCAAACACACACACATATTGCCAACATACATCCTGACAGGTGCAGTGCAAACCCCCCCAGAAAGCAAAATATCTATCCCAGCAGACTGCTGGCCCCCTGACATTGCAGATGCTGAGGTAACAGCCAGCATCTACAAAGCAAATCACACAGCAGCAATGGTATGAGATGGTGTCCTGGGCTGAGTCCAACATGGACTCCAAGAAGAATGGAATGCCAAATCACACTACTGCTCAATGTCAGCCTTACCACAGGATATGTACCCAAAGAGCAGTGTACAACAACAGTGGTCCTTCTCAACAAAGCTGTTGCCTGGATGGATATTGAAAACTACCACCCCAGAATCCTGAGAAGCTTGGTCTGCACAGCTATGGAAAGGATCAGCAAGTACCGCAGACATAAAGATATTGGGGACCTACTGACACCGGACCCTACCCAGTGTGGCTTTCTTAAGTGCAGATCCTGCTCCTAAACATGTTTGACTCATTTGAAACAGTCATTAAGGTCATTGATGAGGGCAATGTGGTCCACACAGCGTAGCTGGACCTTGCAAAGGCTTCCATACAATACCCTATGTGTTCATTATAGATATGCCCACCAGCTTAAATATAAACCCCTATGTCAGTAGAGGGGTTGCAAACCAGACCAAGGACAGAACTGACATGGTCAGACATGCTGCAGCCATGTCAGACTACAAACCAGATATAACTGGCATCCTACAAGGCTTGGTCCTGGGACCTCCCTCGTTTGGTAGATATGTCCCATAGGTACAGGCCAACATGGAAGGACTGTGTCTGAACATGTTTGCAGAGGACTACAAACTGCCCACCATATCTGACCCTCCAGCTGACACAAGCATCCCACAAAAGGGCCACATAGAAACAGACAACTGGTGCCATAGCCATGTCAGCAAGCTAATTGCAGAAAAGTGTATAGTCAACCCCCGTGGATATACAGTAAGTACTCACCAATTACCACATAGGTGTTAACCCATTACATACTTAACATGTAATGAGAGACCTGGGGACACAAGGTGATAGATATCATGCATTGGACAAACATGTGGCTGTACTGTTTACAGAAACATACCATATACTCAACTAATCATGAACGTTGTCAGATCTAGATAAGGGGAGGTCATTGTGGATCTGCAGTCATCCTTCATCAGCGTTACAATTGACTACAATAGCCCCAGTGGGATGTACCTCAGCAGACACCTCCATCAACTGTAAAGTCCCCAACAGTACCTCACCAGGAGTATCAAAGAGCTTGAACAGATGCCATGTATTGCCTGATTAAACAAACTGCAGCTCCACACACTGCCATACTGCCCACCCAGAGGCATGCTGTGCCTGATGTATAAAGCCATGTCCAAGCTGGAATCAATAAACATGCTGCACCTTGTAAATCTGAATGGCAGTGAGCTATGCACATGAGAGACCTGAACCCCAGCACTGACATACATAGGACAAGCTGTACTGCATGATCCATAACACAGAAGCCACCCCCACTCATGAGTAAACTCACAGTACAGGTTATCCATAGAGTCACTCATCGATTCACCTCAAGAGGAATCTTGATGAGTGGATGGGAGATGGTAGGTTTACCCTGGGTATCACTGTTATGTTACAGGTAGATGGAGGCACAGTATATTAACCATGACATATGTCATGGCAAACTCCACTTACAATGTGTGTCGAAGGACAAACACACTCTCCGACTAGCATTAGAAATGGCCTAAGGCACATCGCTAGTGTTTGCAAATGTACACCTATGTTGTGGAATACACTACCAATGTTGGACAAGCCTGGTTTAAGTAGTTCATATCTGAGCATAATGCAACATGGTCAGATGTGCACAACTGGCCCCTAACCAGGCTGTTGTGCTCACTATGGAACTGTAAAGAAGTGATAGGACTAAAGCCCAGGATACTGTCCACCACAGTGAAAGTACTGAACCAGTACACTATACGGTACTACAGTGTTAGGTCAGTATGAAAGGATGTTGACAACTGTATGCAAAGTATCCCATGCAAACCCTGCAGGCACAGTATAATCCCTGTTGTGTTCACACACAAAGCAGTTGGACAGTAACTACACAACATGACACACAACACACAACCATAAACTGGAGATATTTGTTGAAGTTCACACTCATCCACAAATGTGGTGGGCTGCAGAGTTCAACATATGGAAAGCTCATACTGGGCATGCTCGCACACTTTGATAAATGAGACATATGTCAGACAACATGCCATGGGAAGGCTGAACTGGGCATGCTCACACACTTAGGCCAAATCTCAGTTTAGCAGTTGGCCACACATATCTGGTATTTGTACGTATTATTCCATAAACCAACTACATTACAGCAATCTGCCCAGTGCACACAGTTAAATGACTACAGAGACATACGTGATATAGTGGATCTCTCCCATATGTAAACATCTTCCACAGATACACAAGTTGTTCATACAAACAGGGAATGCTATGGCAATAAAGACCTGCAAACAGTCTATCAGCAACAAACAATGTGCATCTGACAATTAAACATATGGGTGTAGAGGTCAACACTAGGCTGTTTGCCCTAGGGAATGACAGCTTAGCCAGAGTGTGCTTGGCGTCTGCCTCCCCAGTACAGTAGGGTTTGAATTTGATAAGCCACAGCCATGTTGTTGGTGTGTGCTGGAAGAGGGTTGCTGAGGACCTCTAACAGTAAGTGGGCATCAATAACAGACTGATGGGAGCCTTATCTGCATTGTCTGGACAATTTCACTGTCAACACTGTGTCGTGATGATTATGAGGGATTGAAGTGTCATGCCGGTACTGTTCAGAGATGTCCTCCCTCTGTGGGCTACTGCTCTGCAATGTATTAGCTCACTCTGTCTGTTGGACAGCTCATATATGGCTGGTGTACATCTGACAGGTGTCCTGTTGTGGAGCAGTCATGGGTATATTTGGGATAGCATGATCAATGCAAACCTTCCACATGCTCATAGAATGCAATTGTCAAGGATTATGCAGAGTGGCCTGTATACTCCCCCAGCATGGGTCCTTTGAAGTCTTCAACCCCAGTCTTCACAAGTGTAAAGTCTGCTTTTGATAAATACAGTTTGTTTGCAGTGACAACCTTGCCTGGGGATGGGGATGGGATATGGATGGCCAGGGAAAGGTGGGTATAGTCAGATATCAACAATGGTGGTCTACCTCTGGTGTGGAACAGTGAGTACCCATGTTGTAGATGGTCAGGTGCAATATGTATTCCCCCTTGTGGCTGTGGTGAGTGGTTCTACCATAGCACATGGACTCACAAATTGTACTGGTTGTAGAGTAATGTTGTAGAGGCGTGAGTAGTTCCCACACACAATATGCCTGTACCTGACATTAACAACTGGAATGGTGTATGTGAACACCTGCATATCTTGGCACTGTTCCCAGGGAAGCAAAGTGTGTGTCCTGGATGTGGGAAGGGTGGTCAGGACTGGTTGTGTTGTGTGTTACAGGTCCTGTGGTCATGAAGCATGGTATAAAACATAACCTGCCAGTGCGATGTGCATATCTCACCCTGACGTAGGTGGCTGCAAATGCATATATATGCTATCCCCCACCTGACAGGTAGTACTAGATGTACATACCTCTGTAGAAATAATGATGTCAGCACCCTATAAATACTGCAGGTGCAGGACAGATGCTCAGTAATTCGGATAGTGCGCTCTGCTAATGCATCTCCCTCAAGTGTCGTAATGTAGTTAGGTAGGGGTTTGAATCCTGCAAATGCTCAGGGTGCGTGGGGTTGGTGTGTGTAAAAGTCTGTGTGAGAAAAATGCCCCTTTTGGCAACTGGGAAAACACACTACAGGATGCACATTCCCCTTTCTAAACACTGATGATGTCAGCACCCTATAAGTACAGCAGAAGAAGGGAAACCTCCCAGTAATGCGAATAGCGCGCTCTGCTAATGCATCCGTCTCGAGTGTCATAACATAGTTAAGTAGGGGTTTGAATCCTGCAAACGCTCAGTGTGTGTGAAGGGGGTTAGTGTGTGTGCAAGCCTGTATGAAAAAAATATCCATTTTGGCAACTAGGAGAACACACTACAGGATGCACATTCCCCTTTCTAAACACTGATGATGTCAGCACCCTATAAGTACAGCAGGAGAAAGGAAACCTCCTACTAATGCGAATAGCACGCTCTACTCATGCATCCATCTCAAGTGTCATAATGTAGTTAAGTGGGGGTTTGAATCTTGCTAAGTGTGTGTGGAAGGGGTGAGTGTCTGTGTGAAAGAAATATCCCTTTTGGCAACAAGGAGAAACTACAGGATGCACATTCCCCTTTCTAAACACTGATGATGTCAGCACCCTATAAGTACAGCAGGAGAAGGGACACTTCCCAGTAATGTGATTAACGCGCTCTGCTAATGCATCCATCTCGAGTGTCATAACATAGTTAGATAGGGGATTGAATCCTGCTAAGTGTGTGTGCAAGTCTGTATGAAAGAAATATCCCTTTTGGCAAATAGGAGAACACACTACAGGATGCACATTCCCCTTTCTAAACACTGATGATGTCAGCACCCTATAAGTGCAGCAGGAGGAAAACCTTCCCAGTAATGCAAGTAGCGCGCTCTGCTAATGTGTCCGTCTTCAGTGTCCTAACATAGTTATGTAGGGGCTTGAATACTGCAAGTGCTAAGTGTGGGTGGAGGGAGTTGGTGTGTGTGTAAGTCTGTATGAAAGAAATGTCCCTTTTGGCAACTAGGGAACACACTACAGGATGCACATTCCCCTTTCTAAACACTGATGATGTCAGCACCCTATAAGTACAGCAGGAGAAGAGAAACCTCCCAGTAATGCAAATAGTGCGCTCTGCTAATGTGTCAGTCTCGAGTGTCATAACATAGTTAGGTAGGGGGTTGAATCCTGCAAATGTTAAGTGTGTGTGGAGGGGGTTAGTGTGTGTGCAAGTCTGTATGAAAGAAGTGTCCCTTTTGGCAACTAGGAGAACACACTACAGGATGCACATTCCCCTTTCTAAAGACTGATTATGTCAGCACCCTATAAGTAAAGCTGTAGAAAAGAAGCCTCCCACTAATGCGAATAGCGTGCTCCGCTAAAGCGTCCATCTTAAGTGTCATAACATAGTTAAGTAGGGTTTGAGTCCTGCAAATACTCAATATGTAGGAAGGGGGTTAGTTTGTGTGCAAGTCCGTCTGAAAGAAATGTCCCTTTTGGCAACTAGGAGAACACACTACAGGATGCACATTCCCCTTTCTAAACACTGATGATGTCAGCACCCTATAAGTACAGCAGGAGAAGGAAAACTTCCTAGTAATGCACAAATAGTGTGCTCTGCTAATGCATCCATCTTGAGTGTCATAACATCGTTAAGTAGGGGTTTGAATCCTGCAAGTATGTGTGAAAGTAGTGTGTATGCAATTACATGTGTAAAAGAACTGACTCTTTTGCCAACCAGTACAACACACCAGTTGCTGCATATTCCAATCTCTACACAGAGATGATGTCAGCACCCTACAAGTACAGAGGAAGAGGGCAAATCTCCCAGTAATGCAAACAGCATGCGCTGCTACTGCGTCTCTCACTACTGTCATAGCACAGTTAGTTATGGCATTGGATTCCAGACATGCCACATGCGTTTTTGTCACACAGAATGCCCATGTGTGTGGGTTGTTGTTCACAATAATGCATGACATCAATTAAACCAGTAATGGCAATGGACACAGATGATGTATGTGTGTGTCAAATACACATATGTAACTGTGACCTTCAATAGTTACCATGTCTGACGCCTGCCACATGTGAATACATGGTATTTGCACTGGATAACATTATGACTGTGGTCTTCTGTGCGGGTGCTTCATGTGGTATGTGTATATACAGTGTGAGATGTAGATGGTATCAACCTAGCAGCGAGGGATACACATCTGGTCTGGGGCATATAGTCTACATGTTGTTGATGAACAGGTGCTGCATGTTTTCACCTGTTGTGGGAGTGGTAACAAGTTGTTCCATAGCAATGCAGCAACTACATGCTAGGAACTTTTCAGATAGGGTGTTGTAGCTACAGTAATTCATCAGCATTCAGTAATACATCAGCATTCCTGGTGAGGGTATGATGCCAACCAAGGTCAGGGTCACACCAGCCTGTGCCACATGCTCAGAGAGCCCTTCCATGTTCCCTATCATGTAGTCCAGGTAGGTACATCACAGGTCAGCCATAGTGGCATGGACAATGACTGAGTCATATGTGTCCATGCCTCTGACTGATCTGTATGCTTGTGTTATGTGGTGGACCATAGTGCCCCACGGGCATATCACTGTGACCTTCACCTTGTCCAGCCTGGTGAAAATGACCTCACTGTACCGGACAATAAAGGTACCTAACACAACTGTAGCAGGTGTGTTGTCTAGCCGTACAGGCTGTGACTGTTTGGCACACAGGATTTGTGTGCTATTTGTTATGCTTTTTGTGTTCTGGCATAACGTATGCCTGTATGTCAGCTGCAGAGGTGTCTGCCGCTCAGGCAGGATGCTATTCTTAGGCTCCACGAATGGCCCAGTGTGTTCACGTGCTTGTATTGCTGTCAGTGTAGGTCTACATCAGACTGGTATTGTAGTCCCTGTAGTATTTCATGCCACCTGACAGGTTATGCCAGTACTGGGTTCAGAGTGCTTAGTCCCCAGTTTGGCTATGTGGTTCCATCTCATACATGTGTTGTATGTCCATGTGTAGGGGAGAGGGCTGACTGTGTACTTGTGGCAGCTGTGACATTGCCACATGACCCACATATTCCACAACTGTACCATAGAGGTGACTGACAACTGACCTTTGCACATGCTACCATAGTATTGTGATTGCCATGGTGATTAACAGCACATAGGGCCAATGGGGAACAAGGTATATAGGTTCATAGGTTCATAGGTTCATACTAGGCTATCTGCCCTAGGGCATTTATAAGCCTAGCCAGAATGTGTTTGGCTGTCGCCATCCATTGTAAATTTATCTTGCTATGCCCTTTTTTGAGGTTAGTATACTGTGCCTCTGTCTAACAGTGACACAGAAGTGATACCTGGGGTAAACCTACGATGTCCCATCCACTCATCAAGATTTCTATTGAAGAGAGTCAATGAAGGACTCTGCCTAACCTGGACTGGGATTTTATTCCAGAGTGAAGGGAGCCTCTGGGTTATGAATCTGTCCCTCCAGCATGTCCTATTTATTTCAGTGCTGAGGTTCAAGTCTCTCGAGTGTGTAGCTCGATGGGATTTGGATATTCTGAGGTGCAGCATGCCCATTAATTCCAGGTTTCACATGGCTTTATACATCAGGCGCAGATTGCCTCTGAACAGGCGGTATGCCACTGAGTTGAGCTGGAGTTTCTTTAACCAGTCAGCATATGGCATCTGTTTGAGCACTTTGATCATCTTGGTGAGGTACTTTTGGGGTCTTTCCAGTTGCTGCAGGTGTCTGGTAAGGTACATCCCAACAGGGGCATTGTACTCATTTATGGGCCTGATGAGGGATGAGTAAAGAGGCATGATATCCTCCCCTGATCTAGATGTGAATCCCTTCATGATGAGGTGGGCTATATAAAATGTTTTTCTAACCACTTTGGCCACGTAGTTGTCAAATGAGAGAATACTATCAACTTGGGTCCCCAGGTCCCTAATTACTTCTTCTGTACTTAATGGATTACCACCTATGTGGTACTTTGTGGGCACTTTGTTTTTGCCAAAGGGGATGGCTATACCCTTTTTGGCATTCAGCTTGAGGCCATGGCTCTGGCACAAGTTGTCTGTTTCTATGAGGCCCTTTTGGAGGATGCTTGTGTTGGCTGGAGAGTCGAATATGGCGGCCAGTTTGCAGTCATCTGCGAATTTGGTCAGCCACACTCCTTCCGTGTTGGCCTGTACCTCCGATAAATATATACCGAACAAGAGAGGTCCCAGGACTGAGCCTTGTGGGACACCACTTGTAACTGATTTGGAGTCTGGCATGGCTCCAGCAATTCTAACCATGTGGGTTCTGTCCTTGAGCCAGTGTGCAATCCATCTAGTGACACAGGGGTTTTTATTTAAGCTGATGAGCTTCTCTACAATGCCCGAGTGGGGTATTGTATCGAAGGCTTTTGCGAGGTCCAGGTAGGCTGTGTGGACCACCTTCCCCTTGTCAATGGCCTTGATGACTGTTTCAAAAAAATCAATCAGGTTTGAGAGGCAGGATCTGCCCTTAACAAAGCTAAACTGGGTATGATCCAGTGTCTGTAGGTCCCCAATATCTTTATTTATGAGGTCCATGATTATCCTTTCCATAGCTTTGCAGACTAAGCTAGTCAGGCTTATGGGGCAATAGTGTCCAGGATCCATTGAGGCACCACCTTTCTGTAGAGGGACCACTGTTGCTGTATGCCACTCTTTGGCCACATATCCTGTAGTAAGGCTGGGATTGAACAGTAGTTTTATGTTTGGGTGTAGCTCTTCTTGGAGTTCATGTAGGACACAGCCCGGGACACTGTTTGGTCCCATTGATGCAGTGTTTATTGCTTTGGAGAGGGCGGCTCTTACCTGAGCATCTGAGGTGTCAGGGGGGCAGCACTCTGCTGGGATAAATATTTGCCCTTTCGGTGTGGAGGGGGGGAGAAGTTTGCGCTGAACCTGTCAGCTAGCATGTTGGCAATGTCTGTGGGTTTGGTGTTTCTATTGACATTTTGGACGACCTCTGAGCATATCTGGGAATTACCACCCAGGTTTCTAACATAACTAAAGAAAGCCTTGTGATGATGCTTAGTGTCCTGTGCAATTTTCTCTCGAAGCTGGCCTTAGACAATCTTATGAGTGCCCGTAGTTTTTTGCTAATACTGATCAGTGATGCCTTCCCTTTTTGGGATTTTGCTGTATCATTTAGTAGCTTCCTCCTTCTATTGTATAGTTTGTTTATGGCTGGTGTCCACCAGACAGGACGTCGGCCTTTGGAGGATTGGGCCTTGGTTTTATTCGGGATCGCATGATCCATGCATTCCTGAAGGTGTCCATAGAATGCGTTTATAGAGGAATCTGCGGTCTGGTCCGTATTTTCCACAGGCCCAGGGGCTTTGAAGGTTCCACCTCAGTTTTGAGGAGTGTGAATTTGCTTTAGAGAAGTTGTTCACTGTGGTTTTCTGGGCAGGGGGTGGGGTCTGGATGTGAATATCCAGTGAGATTAGTTTATGGTCTGATCTTACCAGTGAGGGATACACTTCTGGTCTGGAGCATAGAGTCCCCATGTTGGTGATGATCAGGTCCAGTATGTTTTCCCTTCTTGTGGGAGTGGTAACAAGTTGTTCCATAGCATTTGAGTTCATATATTCTAGGAATCATTGGGCTAGGGTGTTGGAGCTAGAGTCATGCTCCCAGTCTATGTTTGGGTAGTTGAAGTCACCCAATATAATGGTGTTTGGAGAGACCTTCATATTTTCCACTGTTCTCAGGAAGGCCGAGTGTGGTTCTTGGGTTTGGGAGGGGGGTCTGTAGCAGGCTATAACCTGGAAGGCAGTTTTACCCATTGTTAGTTGCACATGGATAGTCTCTGATGCTTGATGCTTTGCCACCAACCTGGAGGTGTGGGTATCCTTGATGAATATCAATACTCCCCCTCCTTTTGTGGTTTGGTCCAAGTTTTGGGGCTGAAAAGCATGGTATGAGGTATAACCTGGTAGTGCTGGGGTGCTCTCAGTAACCCTGAACCAAGTATCTGTTACTGCACAGATATCGATGTTCTCCATGTTAAGGAGAGTTTAGAGTACATGCATCTAGAGGTTTAGACTTCTGGCGTTGATTAGCATTACTCTTAGTTTCTTATCCCTTGTGATACCTATGAAGGTGCGTTTGTCATTTGAGCCTTGCCTAACAAAGGCACTATGGGGGTAGCAAGAGCCTTTGCCAATATCCAAAAGCCCAGGGGTGACAGGTGCAAGTCATCCCTAGCAAAGCAGGTCGTGCAACAGAAGATGAGTATGTGAGGGTGTAGTGCCTGTGATTAGTTAGCAGTGGCATATATGACTGCTCACGTGGACAAATGCCAGGTAAGTCATATGCCATGTGTCACAGGCAACGTACATGTGAACAGGACAAACAGTGACGTTCTGTCAAGTGAGACATGGACATACATATAGTAAGCTATGCAGATGTCACTAGGAGTCCACAGAAGCTCTGTAACTATGCATTGCAGGTGGGATCAGTATTCCAGGGTAATTGCAAGCAAACATGCATGCAAAGCTACAGTAAGCAGGGCTGCATGTAGTCCATTGTACAACAAACAAGCTGTACCACTTCCAGTAGGTAACACTGCAAATATGCAGGTACTATGCACATGTACATGGAAATACACAGGTCAGATGGCTAGGGTCCAGTCTCAGCACACACAAGTGTACAGACCATGTACCGTCAGGATGTACAATAACTGGATGGAAACCCATGTGCTCATACCTGCAGTAATACACATGTCAAATAACAGACACTGAGCCTTCACTCAGTGGTTCCATACTTAGTAGGATGTATGCTACCTGGCCTGCCACCACAGATTCCCTGACATGTATGGCGACTCTCCCTCCTGTGACAGTTAGTTTTGTGTGTTGGGGCTGTCTTGCATGGTATGAGATGTGAGCTTGCAGTGCTAGGGTGCTCCTGTGTGTCCTGTACCAGTCGTGTAGTACTGCACACATATCAACATCTTCAAACATCCGCATTGCTGAGTCCAGTGTGGGCAAAATGCCACTTGCAGTTTACATGTCCATCATTGCGTATTAATACTTTCATTACCTTATCCCCTGTGCTACCTATGTATGTAGCCTTCTGTTGACATCCTTACCACCAGTATGCCAACATGTGCAGATGATACACTATGGTACTTACCATGGGTGTAGACAACAGTACATGACAATCATACCCTTACTGCATCAGGCATGCTGTGATATACCCACAATTATTTCAGCACACACTACTGTTAACAACATGATACTATCACTACACGTCTATGTAGTCACCCTGTGCATCAGCAACATGTTAACCTGTACCTGCACTGATGTTACAGATTGCAGGAGGTGGCACAGTTTCATCATATGCACAGGGTGTGAACTTGGTATGCCTGAGTCAGCCACCAATACCACCAATTGACATGTATGTGTATGTGTGTTGATGAGGGACAGCAGTACAAGGTGGAGCAATGTTGATGCAGTGTGTGCGTGTATGTGGTAGCCCTAGGTGTTGTCAATTCGCATGTGTGTATGGATGCACACAGTTCCACCTCATGGCTGCCATATACTGGTGATTGTGGACAGCCACAGACTGTACCTGCCAGGTCATACAGATCAGTGTCTCTGGCCACGGACCGTACCTGTGCCTTGCAGGGGTGCTACGGACCATATCCGGTACCAACCCAGAATGGGTACTGTCATCAGAAGCAGGTGTTCGTTGACTGGACACAGATCCCTGTCAGGCCTGGCCAGAGCCATGTGCACGTGGTCTCCTGGGGCAGTCTGATGACAGCACAGACCCAGCATTGCTGGGGATGCTGCTGGCACTATGGGGGCGGCCGCGGCTCTGTTGTCATCCGCGACGACTGCCAGCTGCTGCTGTTGCTGGCATGCGCCCACGTCGACGCCTCAACCATCCACCATCGCCCTGGCTCATGGACATGTAGTTGTGGAACTGGTCTAATATGTCCCCACAACGTCTGTCTATGACATCGGTGAAATTACGGATGGCAGCCGCAATGTCACGCATATTGTCAGTCATGTCTGTGCGTCATGCTGTCAGCTCCCTCAGACCCTGTCTGGTGTACCGTTCCATACGTGACTGTGCCTGCATGACAGCCCGAAACATAGCTGAGGTTGTAAGACCTCTGTGGGCACGTCTGACAGAGGCAGTACACCCACGGATGCTCCCACTAGAACCCCTGGTCATCTGTCTGTGTGGTACCATCTCAGGGCCATGCCCATGGGTGCTGTGTGGGGAGGCATGTGCCACAGATACCACATTACCCTGGTCAATGCCCACTGTATGCTGTCCATCACCTAGGGACATTGGTGACAAAGGGTGTATTGGCAGGATAACTGTGTGCATTGATGGGGTTGACACTGTGTACTGTCAATCGGCTGACCAATGATTGACCCTGGCATACCTTCCTGTGCCATTACACAGATGTCATCATTATCAGTACCCATGGCACCTGCTTCAGATTCCCTGCTGCATGACACCAGAGCAGCACCAGAACCTGTGGGAGGGAAACAGGAAACACAGTTTACAATGTCTACACAATATTACCAGTGATGCACACATCCACACATGCACAGGTCCAGACATGCACATGTGCACACATGCACACATGCACACATGCACAGGTGCACACATGCACACATGCACACATGCACAGGTGCACACATACACACATGCACAGGTACACACATGCACACATACACACATGCACAGGTGCACACATGCACACATGCACTGGTGCACACATGAACACATGCGCACGTGCACACATGCACATATGCACACATGCACACATGCACAGGTGCACACATGTACAGGTGCACACATGCACACATGCACAGGTGTGCACATGCACACATGCACAGGTGCACACATGCACACATGCACAGGTGCACACATGTGCACGTGCACACATGCACACATGCACACGTGCACACACGCACCCATGCACACAAGCACACATGTGCACGTGCACACGTGCACATGTACACATGCACACAGTTGCACACAGTTGCACACTACTCAGTATGTGAGATATCAACACACAGACAGACACACCTGCATGCATACACAGAGCACTACTAAGTGATCCTAATATTACTATTACTATCAAGACTATTAAAGGTATTGTTAATACACACTCACCAGCATGGAAAGGCTGCATTGCTGTTACACCGGAGGGACCTGCAGAAGTGAGGAAACTAATGTCAGTGGGCACAACTGTGCCATTGTTACTGAGTATGATACAGGTCAGTAGTACAACAGTCGCCTTTCACAGGTCAGCTGCTGATATTGAGGATATCACACTTGCACACTAAATACTATGATGACAGCTACAAACCAAGGACACACCTCACACATGCATTAACTACCAGTGTACACAACAGTCAACTATACATATGGCATATTACCTGCACGCTCATAGTCTTGCTGCTGCGTGGCTCCACCCTCCATCATAATGCATGTCTGCTGCTGCTGTTGTTGTTGTTGGTGTACTGGAGCCACTACACTCATGAGTAGTCCCTCCAGTCTGGTGAGTGGGGGATGTGTAGCCACCCCACCACCTGTGGCGACCTGTTGCCTGTGGATATCCGACGCACGCTGATGGACAGTTCTGATTAAATCACTGCAGTGATGTCGTACCTGCTCATATGTCCTATTATGCGTGCCTATGTCATTTACCCGACGGACCAGGTCTTGCCACAGTGCAACCCTCTCCTGCTGATTCTGGCTGGTGCGGGAAAAAAGTATTGCATAATCCCGCACCAGGCTCTGGTGTATCTCCTCATCCTCAGCTGTGGAGTAAGCTGGATTTCGCGGGTGAGCCATGTTCCTGAAAAAGGAAATAACTTGATATCAGCAATATATGTCAGCAGAATTTGGCACACATACTACACATGCTACTCGACTGTTATGATACGACATATCTCACATATATAGCATCTGTCTGTCTATTGGTGGACACACATGTAAATGGCTAGGTGTCAGTGCTCAGCCAGCAACTGTGCAACAGTACCTGGCACACTCCATACGACATACTACCAAACCCCAGCAGTCAGAACACTGATTCTGGTCCAGAGCACCTCCTCACTCTGGGGGTTTGTATCTAGGTACTGTATGGGCTACATCATCAACTACTGTGAGCTGACCACAAACTAATTGCTCTGGATATACATATCCCACCTCCACCACCAGCACAAACGACTATAGTGAATAACATTGCAAATGCAAACTTTGCACTTTGTAACAGTGACATGGTATGCTTTCAGCCCACTGGGCCAGTGGAAGACACAGCCCACAATGCTGACCCCTTCACAGATGCTTTTTACGGACATCTCTGAGAATGCATGGATCATGCAGTCACATATATGGCCAAGGCACTCTCCAGAAAGGGACAGCATCCTGTCTGGTGGACCCCAGCCATAGACAGATTGTGTTACAAAAGATGGAAGCTACTGCAAGACAGAGCATAATTCCATAAAGGGAAGGCATGTCTGAGCAGCACTAGTAAGGATCTATTTTCCCTCATACAAACATCCATGGGCAACTTTGAGAGGGAAATCAAGAGGGACACTACAGATAACCACAAGGCCTTCTTCAGTTATGTCAGCAACCTGATCAGAATCCCTCCACTATGCTCATAGTTAATACACAACAACAAATAATTCACTGAAACCACAGATATTGACAACATTGTGGCAGACAGGTTCAGTGCAGGTTTCACCCCTCCCTCTCCCCCAAAATAAGACATAGTTATCCCAGCTGACTGTAACCTCCCTGTCATCACAGATGTCTAGGTGAGAGCCACCCTCAGGAAAGCAGAATACACAACATGAATGGGGCCTGATGGTATCCCTGGTTGCATGCTACATGAACTCCGACAGGAGCTAAACACACATATAGAAGTGCTATGTAACACTAGCCTGACTACAGGATATGTACCTGTACACTGGTGCACAGCAGCAGTGGTTCCACTCCACGAAGGAGGCACGTCAACATACCAATACAATACAACACAATACAATACATTACAAAACAATACTATACAATATGCTATTGCCCCTGAGACTACAGCAGCATACTGTTCTGCTACCCTGACCATTGTGACACATGTGGTGTGATGGTACCTGCTGCTGTCAAACAGTTACACAGGTTGACTCATATGGCATATTACCTATCTGACTAACATTTAGCAGGGGTATATGTGACATGTACTCATGGGGAGTCTTGCTTCTTAACACTGTGTGGTTTATTGCAGGGTATGTCTTATCTGTGGGTAGGAATCTTTACCTCCACATGTGCTCTCCATTGCAGTGGCATGGACGACACACAGCCGTCATTTAGGTTGTGGATGGTGTGAGGTGTTACTATGGTTGTTGGACATCTGTCATGGGTGTGACTTAAGTATGTAAATCCAGGAGTGGTAACCTCTATGTGGGTAGTATGTGTGTACTCTGTGGTGTTGTCAGTCACTGTGCATTGGTAATGTGTTTGAGTGCATTGTCACAGTGTTGTACATGTCACTGTGTCCTTCTCCATATCTGTAGCTGTCATGTGAGGTACATACCATGGCAGCCATTATGTGGTGTGGAGGGGTACACTGACCTACATGTCCATAGCTGACACACCATGTCTGCTGACACATACCATGTGCAGGTATTCCAGGAATAGTGTGCCACTGTGACTATCATTGGGGGGCTAATGTACACATTTATGACCCTGTTCACCCTTGACACATGCAGTGGTGGGCAGCCAATCACATATCTGGTGGTTACTGGTGTAGGTGATTTGAAATGGGGTATGGTACTCCAGTTTTGACACTGGTGTTCACTCCATGCCTTTGTCACCAGGCACCTGTTGCAATACATCTGTACCCATGTGCCTCACTCAGAATATATACACATCTCTCTCTCTCTCTCTCTATATATATATATATATATATATATATATATATATATATATATATATATATATATATATATATATATATATATATATATATATATATATATATATATATATATATATATATATATATATATATATATATATATATATATATATATATATATATATATATATATACATATATATATATATATATATATATATATATATATATATTGATGTACATATATTGCTATAGATATGGAGAGGGCAGGGGTGTGACAGAGAGGGGGTGAGAGTGACAGAGGGGGTGGGACAGGGGGTGTTGAGGTCTCATATACAGTCATACCTGTAGATAGTCAGATCTGTCTATATATTGATGTACATATATTGCTCTAGATATGGAGGGGGTGTGTGACAGAAAGGGTGTGAGAGTGACAGAGGGGGTGGGACAGGGGGTGTTGAGGTCGTCATATACAGTCATACCTGTAGATAGATTTGTATGTCTATGTATATGTTTCTACATATATCTATATCTGTATGTGTGTATTACATATATATGTTTGTACATATTCTATCTATCTACATCTGTCTATGTATTCCTACATCTCTCTCTATGTATGTATACATATATGCATATTATATATATATATCTATATATCTATATATATATATATATATATATATATATATATATATATATATATATATATATATATATATATATATATATATATATATATATATATATATATATATATATATATATATATATATATATATATATATACATATTTTGACATACATTATCCATATGATAGATACATATCAACATGTTTGTTTACCATACTGTATAGACACACTAACATACTGCTAAACATACATAACTGTGAAACCTACTTTGTACATTGCACTACAACCTACATTCAACCTACATTGATATGTGCACATAGATGCTCTCACATACTAATGTATGTACAGCCTTCACTGATAGTTGCTGTATGTCCCCTGCCCTTTGCACATCTTCATATACATATGGATACAGACCAATGACACATATGGAGGGTTCACAGTATGTAGACCTTTATAGTATTACTTTACATTACCTGTGTTTGTCACAGCTGCTTGTGTTGCCATATGCTTTTGTGTCCTGGTGCTCCACTTGCCAGTTGTCAGCTTTCAGGTGGCTGTTGCTGACCAGTTTTGTTTGTGTATGTTTAATTTTGTTTTTCTCTGTCTCTGTCTCTGTCTCTGTCTCTCTCTCTCTGTCTCTCACTTCCTCCTCAGGGTTCAATGAAAGTATTGCATGTGTGGACTGGGAGTACAGCATGCTTTTGTAGGTATCTGCATATGTCCATGTGATGGCCTCTGCACCAATTGTTAGCCAGCATTTGCTAATTGCATGCAGCCAGTTGGGTACTGATTGCAGTTCTCACTGTGATTTTGGAACAGTGCTATAAAAAGGTATGTGAGATAGGCATAGCCCTTTCAGATTTTAAGGGCAGGGACCATGCTGGTATGCTGTGGACAATGTTCTGTGAGTGTAAAGGTTGGTATCTCTCTCATATTTTCAGCTGTGTTGTAGATTAACATTTCTCCATTCATTTATCCAGTTTCCTGTACTAACTGTGTGTGTACACTGACACCTACGACTATTACTACTGTTAATGTGTGTGTGTGTGCTTTCCTGTGGGACATGTGGCGTAACTGGTGTATAGCAGTGGCTCTTGCACTTTGTTGCTATGGCTTCAATATTTGCCCTTTACAGTCACTACTTGTATGCCTGCTAGGTGTCCTGACTGTAGTGTGCTGCTGTGGCTTTCCTATTTTCCATGTACATTCACACCTTGGAATGCTTGCTATATCTGCTAGGGTGTTACAGCATGCAGTGTGGTCTGGCCATGGTATGGGCCTTGACATCTATTAGGGTATTTGAGTATGCTGCTGAGCAGGCCCCAGACACTCTCAGGTGCATCTGTTATCTGCCTCATGGAATGGTACATATCAGTGGGGTACACCCATTTAATTGTCTGGTATGCTGCAGTTGTGACTGTGGGATAGCATGAGCATATGTATTACTACACATTTTCTGCCATGCAAGTGGTGCATACTTTCAGGACTTCATAGTTACCATTGCATGTGTTGTAACACCTTTCTGCCTACTGTTTGTACATTTCACATGGAGTCTGTGGAGCATTCCTGTAACTCAGTCACTGTTGCTATGTCTAGGCTCTTAACTATTCAAATATGGTGGTGTCAAACCTCTCATGTGTACAAATATTTGCAGGTTGTCCACATGTCTGCCTCATATTTTGGTCAATATCTCATGCACAGCTTTTTCTGGCAAATCACTCTGGGCTCAAGTCAGAATATAGTGACAAACATTTATGTTTCAGACTTCATACCCTTCCAAACATCCCACAAAATGCAGAACCTGTTACTCTCTGAACTGTCTAAGTTTGTTGTAACATTATTTGTAATGTGTCCCTGGTTTTGGCCCTTTGCTCCACATATTTTATTACTTGGTCCGGATGTGTTCCTGTAACAAGTTGTGGGGTATGGGCAGTGATTATCCTGCTGTGAGTATGTGTGTGGCTTGCAAGGTGCTACAGTGACACTATTACCTACTAGCTACCAACTAGCATGGCTGTTTCTGTTCACACACTACTATCATAGATATCCACTAGATTTCACAGTAAATATACATGACATGCTCTGTGTACTACACATCCTATATTCCCTTTACATTCATTCCTACTATTACATGATATATTTATTTTAGCACAATGTTTGTGTATAACAGTCATGGCTTAGTGGTAAGTCATGCAGACTAGTGTTTCCAATGTCCTGGGTTCGGGACTGACAGTGGGATTTTATTTTGCTTTTGAACTGACTACAGGACCTGTCAATCAGAGTGACTAAGGCACTTTTAAGCAGTTGTAACCGGGTAAGCGCTAATTTGCGTGGAGCTCACGCATGCACACTGGCATTTAGCTTCGCGCACACACGCGCACACATGCGCACACCCGCTTACAACCGCTTAAACGTGCTTACTCTTGCGCACAGGGGTCACAAAGAAGATAAGACAGTAGGGAAACAAGCTTGGGTTTTGCAGGAGGGATGTAGGTAAGGCCCATAGCTGCCCATTTCTTCATCAGCAACAGCTGTTCATATGTATGTAATTTGGTGTGACATATGAAACCTTCCACCCCTGAGAGAGTTGTCAGGACAACAATAATACTTGTACAGCCAATTGTAATTGATAGTTTCCATGTCCAGCAGACATATGTGCGGAATGGGCAGCTATGTATGGGGTGTAATTTTTTTGTGGGTACAGAGTGCCCTTTTTTTTTTCAGGTGAGAGTGGTATGTCAGGTGAAGGAAGTCAGTATAGCTGGGGAGGTATGTTGGGTAGGTCAACAGACAAGACAAACAAGACGCATACAGGGGAGGTGTATGACACGTGTGGGGGGGGGTTACACAATTGACGGGGATGGAGGTTTGGATATCCAGAGCCCATGAGCCCACAGATGGCAACAGTGGAACTGATATCCCCACCCATGGGCAGTTGCCACTGTTCCTTCACTGCCCAGGATGGGGCTGTGCTGGGGTCTGTGTAGGCCGGGCAACAGGCATGCCCGTAAGTTGTGCCACCTGTGCCTCAAGCTGGCGTAGGGCCCAAGAACAGAGTCCCGGATCTCCCTATGCACCACAGTCTGGACGCTATGGAGGGTGAGTGGTGGTTCTCCACCGGACGCGCTTGCAGAGGGGGGATGGGCCCCATCCCCTGCAGCGCTTCCACCTGCAGGTGGCACAGGGCCACCGGAGGAGGGTCCAGACTGGGCACTAGTGCCAGGTGCACTCGCCAGCTGAGGTGGGAGAGGTGGGTCCGCTGGAACCCGCCTTCCCTGTCATCCTATGTTTTGCATTATGTCATGACAGTTTGGGTTAGTAACATACAATACCATTCGCAATTAGTTGTAACAGCATGCATTACTATTCCCATTAACTAAACACCCAGATATTCACACGATTGAACAGCGAGCAAAACACATGCATAATTTGAACAGCAATACACAGTCCAACAACATGCAGGGTTGATTGATGGCAACAGGCCATCAGGTTTGGATGTATGAACAGGGCAGATGCATCAATGTACATGCAAATATTTATGACCCAACAGGACAAATGTCCAGGGGTGTTAATTGTGATTGCACATACCAATTTCATGTGGAATGGTTAATATGTGGTTATAGGGTGGGCTGAAGAAAATATTATTAACACCTTCGAATACCAATACATATGCTGGTCATTTCTAATAGCTACAGATATATACACACTACTGTTCTAGCTACAGTTTCCTATATGATAACTACTTCAATTTGGTGATAGGACTGTTACTGCTACATCAATATACATTTTATTGTTATTCATACACATTCATATCTGGCTTTGTACAGCTACATCATCCTGCTACATTTGCTTTATATAGCTATTGACAACTGTGGATGTTTGATATTTCAGACAATCATACTATCTGCATATTGCAGACTGAGAGCAACATATCCAGATTTTGGGATACACATTCCAGCTGCAGCAACACTTTGAACACATTTCGCAGTTTGGTTCTACTTGTCACATTCATTCTGTTCTGTACTGACTGCAGTATACTTTATTCAGGGGTTATTACTGCTTTATTGGTGGATTCATAACTCTTTCTCACACTCTCTCACTTGTTTTCATTTTACTATTCAGGATGATACTTACTTCTAGGCTTTATTGACATGTTTTACATGTAGTTATTACAATCCTTTCCAGCAGTCTCACTTCTGTCATGTTTCAGTATTTCAACAGGGATATATTTCACACATGTGATTTGCTCATCTTCTGCAACTGTACTTTTCAGCCTGCTGCAGGTTGTGTACTATTATATTACAGGTGGGGCATCTTTATTTCAGACTTTATTTCAGACATTTTCATTTTCTGTTTGAATTACAGACTGCAACACACTTTGTAATCAAGCAATACTTGCCAACACTTTTACACTGTTACTTGCACATTTTATTACTTAGTGACTACACTGCACTCTTTTGCTAACTGTCATACTTTTATATTTCTTTACAGTTACTGGGAGTGGATTACTGACCTGCCTGGTGGCGCAACCACCAGCCTATGTCGCCATAGGCTCTGCGGTTCGCAGAACAGACACCTGCAGCTGTAATATAAATGAAGTAATATTGGAATACACATCTCCATAATATCAGCTAATTTAATTTCTTACATACATAATTAAATGTAACTTACTCAGTAGTGGGGCGTTGGGCATTTGCCGGGCCTCCTGGATCCAAAGGTTCAATTGGTCCTGCTTGCATCTCTTCAGGTCCGCATGGTGGTGATGGACCTCCTCACCAGTCCTTGGAATCCCTGTGGCACTGGTGAGATCATGAGCCAACCAGTCCCATGCCTCAGTCCTATATGCTCCCCACAGGACCTGGCCCTGCATGAGTTGGGCCTCATGATTGTGGACTAGGAGCCAGACCATGTATCTGGACTCCTCAACGCCCCACCTCTGTGCTCGAAAGCAACTACCCTCACCTACTCCTGACATTCTGGCTGCAAGTCAGTTCTACAATTGTTTATGCTGTGTATTCCCACCTATGGGGCTTATATATGCCGTTTTTCCCACACTTATCTGTGATTGGCCATTTTGGAATTGTATCAACTTCACAAAACCTGCTTTGTCATGCTCCACTTTTATTCATTCCTATATATTTGCTATTACTGCATTTCTAAGTACAGCTGTCATGGCTTAGTGGTTCAGTACCTTGACTATGGTGCATGGTATCCTGGCCACTGCTTTTTATATTTTATGACTGTCTAGACAGGCTAGGGGTGTGTCTGTGTAAAGGCAGTTTTGTTACAGCTTGCTCAACGTTGCCCGTTGGTTAGCTTGTTAGCGGTGCGCAGCTCCGCAAATGGGGTGCGCTGGTTTACACCTCATTTGGCTGTTAGCACGCATATTACGCTCAGCTCAGCTAGGTTTGGCTGTTAGCACGCATATTACGCTCAGCTCAGCTAGGGACACACAGTTTCAGCGTGTTAAGCCACTGCTCACCTATGGGCACTCATTTTGCACCTGTTAAACCACTGCTCACCTACGGGCAGATGCACTCACCTTGTTAAACTGTAGCTCAGCTATAGGCACATCTCACATTTTTTATTGTTTTGTTATCTCACATTTCTTCAAAATAAATGGACTATTTCATTACATTTAACATTAAATATAATTTTATATGTGTACATATTTGTCAGGGACTTGTTTCAGGCTTATTTTACTAAAAATAAAATTGATGTTGTGGGGGCTCGTACCATGAATGCCTGCTCTTGCCGACGTCTCTACCGCTTCGCTATTGCTTCTTGGCTTACTTAGTTCTTATATCCTTTTCCACTGACTGCTAACTGTGGCTAAGCTACGGGCACACCCCATAACGAAGCTTGCTCACGGGCAAACATCTTTACGATTTAAAAATATATAACATGTTCATTTATATATTTTATGTTCATAGTTTGTGGGGGCATGTGTTGTGTTGTGTTTATTCACATTTTCATGGCCTCTGTCGTGGGTATTTACTTTGGGCACTTTTACTCTTCTGGGGGCGTGTCCGCTTGTAGGGCTCGGCCTACGGACACGCCCCTACTGTCTTCCATGGACCGTGTTAGCCTTAGGTGTGATTCAGCATGCTCTCATGAATATGCAGAGCATGCTGACATCACTCTGTTTAACTGCAGCCTCCATGTAAGAGTTATAACTCTTACACGGAGGCCTTGTGAATCCTGCCCAATATCTCCTCTGAGGATTTATGAAATAGTTATTTTATATATTGTTTTATTTGTTTCCCAGCTGTCTGGATGATAGTTGTATCTAGATGTGCATTTTTAGTTTGGTTTAGTGTGTATTTTTCACTTCACTAGTCTGCTCATTGTATTGGTTTTATAGTGATCTATTTCTCAAAAGCTTTTTAAATAACAGAGTTTATAGCATAGAAACCTTTCATAAAACTATTAAGACTAGAGGGACATGGTAAAATGGCAGATGCTGCATGTATAGCTGTAGTAACTAAATCCCTCCATCTGTATTTAACCATGTACATCAGAAGTTTGGGGGTGAAATTCCTTTCACTCAAAATTGGGCTTGCCATCTTCTGTATCTATATTACAAAAAAAAAACTAGAAATGTAGAGCTCCACAGTTCATTTTGAGTCTTTCAAGTTTTCAGCCTATCGGATTATCTTTGCAGTAAATATGCAGGTATGATGACCATGTAAAGGCAATCTGCTGCTTGGAACCAGCTACAGTTTCCTATATGATAACTACTTCAATTTGGTGATAGGACTGTTACTGCTACATCAATATACATTTTATTGTTATTCATACACATTCATATCTGGCTTTGTACAGCTACATCATCCTGCTACATTTGCTTTATATAGCTATTGACAACTGTGGATGTTTGATATTTCAGACAATCATACTATCTGCATATTGCAGACTGAGAGCAACATATCCAGATTTTGGGATACACATTCCAGCTGCAGCAACACTTTGAACACATTTCGCAGTTTGGTTCTACTTGTCACATTCATTCTGTTCTGTACTGACTGCAGTATACTTTATTCAGGGGTTATTACTGCTTTATTGGTGGATTCATAACTCTTTCTCACACTCTCTCACTTGTTTTCATTTTACTATTCAGGATGATACTTACTTCTAGGCTTTATTGACATGTTTTACATGTAGTTATTAAAATCCTTTCCAGCAGTCTCACTTCTGTCATGTTTCAGTATTTCAACAGGGATATATTTCACACATGTGATTTGCTCATCTTCTGCAACTGTACTTTTCAGCCTGCTGCAGGTTGTGTACTATTATATTACAGGTGGGGCATCTTTATTTCAGACTTTATTTCAGACATTTTCATTTTTCTGTTTGAATTACAGACTGCAACACACTTTTGTAATCAAGCAATACTTGCCAACACTTTTACACTGTTACTTGCACATTTTATTACTTAGTGACTACACTGCACTCTTTTGCTAACTGTCATACTTTTATATTTCTTTACAGTTACTGGGAGTGGATTACTGACCTGCCTGGTGGCGCAACCGCACCAGCCTATCGCCATAGGCTCTGCGGTTCGCAGAACAGACACCTGCAGCTGTAATATAAATGAAGTAATATTGGAATACACATCTCCATAATATCAGCTAATTTAATTTCTTACATACATAATTAAATGTAACTTACTCAGTAGTGGGGCGTTGGGCATTTGCCGGGCCTCCTGGATCCAAAGGTTCAATTGGTCCTGCTTGCATCTCTTCAGGTCCGCATGGTGGTGATGGACCTCCTCACCAGTCCTTGGAATCCCTGTGGCACTGGTGAGATCATGAGCCAACCAGTCCCATGCCTCAGTCCTATATGCTCCCCACAGGACCTGGCCCTGCATGAGTTGGGCCTCATGATTGTGGACTAGGAGCCAGACCATGTATCTGGACTCCTCAACGCCCCACCTCTGTGCTCGAAAGCAACTACCCTCACCTACTCCTGACATTCTGGCTGCAAGTCAGTTCTACAATTGTTTATGCTGTGTATTCCCACCTATGGGGCTTATATATGCCGTTTTTCCCACACTTATCTGTGATTGGCCATTTTGGAATTGTATCAACTTCACAAAACCTGCTTTGTCATGCTCCACTTTTTATTCATTCCTATATATTTGCTATTACTGCATTTCTAAGTACAGCTGTCATGGCTTAGTGGTTCAGTACCTTGACTATGGTGCATGGTATCCTGGCCACTGCTTTTTATATTTTATGACTGTCTAGACAGGCTAGGGGGTGTGTCTGTGTAAAGGCAGTTTTGTTACAGCTTGCTCAACGTTGCCCGTCGGTTAGCTTGTTAGCGCGGTGCGCAGCTCCGCGCAAATGGGGTACGCTGGTTTACGCCTCATTTGGCTGTTAGCACGCATATTACGCTCAGCTCAGCTAGGTTTGGCTGTTAGCACGCATATTACGCTCAGCTCAGCTAGGGACACACAGTTTCAGCGTGTTAAGCCACTGCTCACCTATGGGCACTCATTTTGCACCTGTTAAACCACTGCTCACCTACGGGCAGATGCACTCACCTTGTTAAACTGTAGCTCAGCTATAGGCACATCTCACATTTTTTATTGTTTTGTTATCTCACATTTCTTCAAAATAAATGGACTATTTCATTACATTTAACATTAAATATAATTTTATATGTGTACATATTTGTCAGGGACTTGTTTCGTGCTTATTTTACTAAAAATAAAAATTGATGTTGTGGGGGCTCGTACCATGAATGCCTGCTCTTCGGCCGACGTCTCTACCGCTACGCTATTGCTTCTTGGCTTACTTAGTTCTTATATCCTTTTCCACTGACTGCTAACTGTGGCTAAGCTACGGGCACACCCACGCAAACGAGCGCACTCACGGGCAAACATCTTTACGATTTAAAAAAAATATATAACATGTTCATTTATATATTTTATGTTCATAGTTTGTGGGGGCATGTGTTGTGTTGTGTTTATTCACATTTTCATGGCCTCTGTCGTGGGTATTTACTTTGGGCACTTTTACTCTTCTGGGGGCGTGTCCGCTTGTAGGGCTCGGCCTACGGACACACCCCTACTGTCTTCCATGGACCGTGTTAGCCTTAGGTGTGATTCAGCTTGCTCTCATGAATATGCAGAGCATGCTGACATCACTCTGTTTAACTGCAGCCTCCATGTAAGAGTTATAACTCTTACACGGAGGCCTTGTGAATCCTGCCCAATATCTACTCTGAGGATTTATGAAATAGTTATTTTATATATTGTTTTATTTGTTTCCCAGCTGTCTGGATGATAGTTGTATCTAGATGTGCATTTTTAGTTTGGTTTAGTGTGTATTTTTCACTTCACTAGTCTGCTCATTGTATTGGTTTTATAGTGATCTATTTCTCAAAAGCTTTTTAAATAACAGAGTTTATAGCATAGAAACCTTTCATAAAACTATTAAGACTAGAGGGACATGGTAAAATGGCAGATGCTGCATGTATAGCTGTAGTAACTAAATCCCTCCATCTGTATTTAACCATGTACATCAGAAGTTTGGGGGTGAAATTCCTTTCACTCAAAATTGGGCTTGCCATCTTCTGTATCTATATTACAAAAAAAAAACTAGAAATGTAGAGCTCCACAGTTCATTTTGAGTCTTTCAAGTTTTCAGCCTATCGGATTATCTTTGCAGTAAATATGCAGGTATGATGACCATGTAAAGGCAATCTGCTGCTTGGAACCCTAATCATTTGTCATTTTTTTTCCTTTTTTAAAAAGAATATACAGTGCTTTGACACAAGATTTTCATTTGTTTTCCAAATGTTGCAGAAATTGCCATATTTTCTCATAGATAAGACTCGTAGCACTTAATAGTAAAGTTCTAAATTAATATTGTCCATCTTTTTAAGATGAAAAATGGATCTAACATCCATTGAGTGACAGAGAATGAAGGGAGGCCAGTCACCTTATTTGCATTAGAAACTTGGTATGATCTGACAGAGGGGAGGAATACATATCTACTATTTGTATGGGGCATATATGGATGGAACTCAGAAAGCAATAATCTAGACTGCTGTTGATGGCAATATCTAGGGCACAATATAAGTAACTGATATCAAAAGGATGAAAGATTTAATTATTTATTTAACATTTGTTGACTAGAAAAGTCCAACTATGGCAGGGCAAATTTTTAGTGGAGACCTGGGGAGAAACACTTCATTCACATACCTTTAGAATGTGGGAGGAAACTATTGCACCTACAGAAAGCCCACGCTAATGCAGGGAGAACATGGAGATGGCACAGAAGGCACCCAGGATGAGAATTGAACTGGAAAACTTATTGCTATGAGGCAACAACATTAACTGCTGCACCACTGCACCACCCATCCAAGAATCCTCTAAGAACCACATTGCAAGTGCCTAATATAAACTTTTGTAAGTCTTTTGTGGATCGTTATGACCTAACCTTTGCAATGAGGTCCTATGCATAGCTGGTTGTGACATGGCCGTTATCAGCTAATACCATAGCATTACTCATAACCAACAAAACTTTTTGGTTCCATACCCCCATGTATACACACATACACAGATGCACACACACACAGACATACACACACACACACACACACACACACACACACACACACACACACACACACACACACACACACACACACACTCAAATGCACACATGCACATACATACACATACAAAAAAAAAATTAGAGCATTAATGCTAATACCCGGTAGAAATGTGTTATGTTTGGATAAACTGGAAGCTCCATATAAGTCAAAAAACTTTTTTTTTTTAAACAGACTGTACAGTGTTTTGACATAAGATTTTCATTTGTTTTCCAAATGTTGCAGAAATTGCCATATTTTCTCATAGATAAGACTAGTAGTACTTAATAGTAAAGTTCTAAAGTAATATCGTCCATCTTTTTAAGATGAAAAATGGATCTAACATCTATTGAGTGACAGAGAATGAAGGGCAGTCAATCACCTTATTTGCATTAGAAACTTGGTATGATTTGACTGAGGGGAGGAATACATATTTACTATTTGTATGGGGCCTATATGGATGGAACTCAGAAAGCAATAATCTAGACTGCTGTTGATATTAACATCTAGGGCACGATATAAGTAATTGACATCAAAAGTGCGAAATAATTTATTATTTATTTAAAAATTGTTGACCAGAAAAGTTCAAGTATGACAGAGCCAATTTTAAGAGGAGATCTGGGAGAAATTCTCCATTCACATGTCTTTGGAATGTGTGAGGAAACTGTTGCATCTAGAGGAAGTCCATGCAACTGGAGGGAGGACATCGAAACTTGGCACAGAAGGCACCCCAGATGAGAATTGAATTGGAAACCCTATTGCTAGGAGGTGACAACATTAACTTCTGCACCATTGCACACCCATCCAAGAATCCTCCAAGAATCACATTGGGAGTACCCAATATAAACTTTTGTAAAGCTTTGGTGGATCATGGTGACCTAACCTTTGCAACGAGGTCCTATCCATAGCTTGTTGTGACATGAATGTTTTCAGTTAATACCATGGCATTACTCATAACCAACAAAATCTTTTGGTTCCATATCCCCATACACACACACATACACACACACACACACACACACACACACACACACGCACACACACACACACACACACACACACACACACACACACACACACACACACACACACACACACACACACACACACACACACACGCGCACACACAGAAATGCACACATGCACATACATACACATACAAAAAAATGAGAGCATTAATGCTAATACCTGGTAGAAATGTGTTATGTTTGGATAAACTGGAAGGTCCACATAAGTCAAAAAGCAGGAACTGCATACTGATGAGCTGAAGTATATTAGTTTACTAACATTTGCTAACTGTTTGAAGAGTCAGTGTGTGTGTGTGTGTGTATGTGTGTGTGCGTGTGCAGGGGGGGGGATCCATGTGGTACAAAACAATTACTGCTACACCAACAGTAGGAGTGAAAGCTCATGGAAAACACCAGCCCTCTCTGTCATACTGGGGTGCTGTTGCAGAGTGAGCTTCAATGCCTCCTCCCATAGGAAGAAACATGCCTTGTCAGGCCTGCTAGAATATCTATTTAACCATAGCCTCCAGATAGATAGGCTTTGTGCCAAACAAGTTAAGGACTGCTTTGGTTATCCCTCTAAACAAAAAGGCTGGGAGCATCCATGGACCTAGGACCTAAATACCCATAAGCCTGACTAGTCTTATATGCAAGGCCATGGAAAGAGTTATCATGGATCTGATAAACAGATCTACCCAGTCTGGTTTTGTCAAAGGTAAGTCATGCCTACTCAACCTGGTTAAAGACAAGAGCAAAACTGTGCACAATACCTACCCTGACCTGGCCAAGAAGTTTGAAACAAAACCTCACTCATGCATTGTAGATAAACTTGCAAAATTAGACGTAAACTCATGTCACTCAATGGATAGCCATCTGACTCACTGTTCGGACACATAAAGTTGGAATAGGGGAATCCAGCTCCACAAAAAAGCTAGTCACTAGAAGAGTCCCATAAGGATCAGTGCTGAGACCTCTTTTTTTTGGGTTTTACTTATCTGAAGTCAAGGAAAATGTTAAAGGCCCCTGGCTGACCAAGTTTGCAGATGACTGCAAACTAGGCATGGACACTGAATCCCCTAAAGACACAGATACCCTTCAAGACGGCCAGACAAGCAATTGGTACCAGAGTCATGGACTAAAACTCAGTGCAAGGAAATGCATCATAATATCCTTTGGAAAAACAATCATCCCTGGAAATTTCCACATTGATAATACACCCTTAAAAGTAGACCAAGTTTATTAGAGATCTAGGGATGCATTTTGATACTAACTTGACCTTTGACCACCACGTATCTTCTGTGGTGAAAAAAATAATTCTACATTGCACATCTTATAAGTAAGGGCATTCATTGAACACAATGGACCCTTAGGCATGTGCCTGACTGGGCACTTAAAACTATTTGAGAGACACAGAGGTTCATTACACAATGTAGACATGAAGTAAACGTGTCTTATGTGGACAATCTCAAAGCCCTAGCCCTATATTCAGTTTTCTACAGCCTGCTGCACAGCAATCTATGCCTAACTTACAAGGCATCCTCTTATCCCATATTTATGGACTGGTTACATACCTGATAAACAAATGCATTAGAAATACTTGTGCTAAGGACCTGAACTTGTCTGTGACATAAATAGGATATGTTGGAGGGACAGGTACATGTCTGAGAGATTACCCATCCTGTGGAATAGGCTTCTTATGTGTGAGCTTTCCTTCACATACATACTCATATGTGAAGGAAAGCTCATCCCTAAGCATATTTAAACATAATGTGGGCCAATGGATGGGGAATTGTAAATTTAGACCTGGTTTGTCACCTATTGCTCTAATGGACAGGGACAGCTTCATTTAGGTATAGATAAATGTTAGCAATATTTTTGTAAATGTTGGGTAAACTTGTGCCAATAGCCTTATGAACTTATAAGGACTTGATATGACTTCTGCTGCCTAAAGCTGCACATTGGCCACTCATGCTTAAAGCAATGGTATTAAATGATGACACCCCTTCTTGGATGGACTCTAGAACATCAAGTTCAGCTGGTGAGGGATCCACTGTAGGGAGGACAATGGAAGCATCGTCCTTGTTTGATTCTTCTGCTAGTGGTGCATATTCACTAATCATTGCAGCCCTGGATGGAAACAGCCATTAATAGGACTTGGTGCAGAAAGACAATGGAAGTTAGTAGGTGTAAAGATGGACAAAAATGTCATCTTTTTTTCTCTACAGTAGTTTGTTGGATATATGAGGTGTGGAGGCTTTTAATAATGAGTCTCACTCTGAGGGTGTTACCCACTTCTCTGGGCTGTAATTTAGCTTGAACAGAGGAAGATGGTCATCAAGCAGTGAATATTTCCACAAAAGTATCCATTATTTCAAAAGAAGTTTACTGTCCTAAATACATAATTATCCAGATTTCAGGAACTTGCAGTTGGCATGTTTTGCCAGGGTCTCAAAACGTTCTAATAACTAGAACCTTGGGCTTCCTTCCAGAAAATAAAGTGCTACTATAGTTGACTCAATGGATTCTAAATTCAGTTCATGCAGTTTCCAAGACCTCTGCTTTGAATGGCTGAATGTAGTATAAAAAGTGAAGAATGAAATGACAAGGTAAGAGATAATCTAGCCTGGGATGCTGAATAGTTGGCCTTCTCTATGATAGTTAATGGAGTCAGCATATGGGCATAGGTAAGCTTGTGCCTCATAAATTTACACTGGTTTACTTCCTTCTTTTCTACCAGGTAATCTAATGATACATAATTTGTTCTATTTGCTCTAGTTTTTAAGATCATAAAGTTTTAATTATATCTTATTTATGGTTTGTTGGAGTGATGTCGTCTGTTTGGAATATGCAATGATTTAGCTATGTTGTTCTCATTGCTCCACTTTTTGCTGATCCAGGCAATTGCAGCTTGTTCTTTTGCTTTTAGCTAAATTAACATAGAAAGGGCTCAGTGTCGTGAACTACCTACTGCACTAAAGATCTAAGGGTTTACAGTGATTCCTATATGGAGTACGTACTCCTTTTGTCAGTTACAAACTGAGTTGTCATGATCCAGCCTACCATCCTAGCAGGAGGTATGAAAATGCAGAATAACTGTAAAATGGTCTAGCTGAATAAGTTTCAAAAATTTGTGAGAGACATAGATACATTGATAATAATAACAATAATAATAATAATAATAATGATTCAACATTAAATGCAACCTTTCAGCAGCACTAGACATATAAGTTGACTAATCCTCTGCGGGATGTCTGGAGCTAGTTAAACAAGAATTATCCTTGTGTATTCACAAGTGTGTATGTCTGTCTCTTGAAATTGTATAGCTAGAATATGCATGTATAAAGTCAAAAACAGAATTTGTTGCTATAAGCAACCTAGTTTGTGCAAATTCTGCAAAGATGTGGCTACAAATTATTTTTCAGTTAATCTTACAAAATTGTAATCCTATAGCAGAGTTGTCTGAATTGCACTATCCCAAGAAACAAGTGACACCCTCACAAACACACACAAAAACACGGGGTCTTAACAAGGAACTGTGCATTTTCATATAGAGATAAGGAAATAAAAAAAGAGACACTGGGCAGTATTTATGAAGGCTAACATGGAAAATAACACTGTGCTAACCTTCATAACAGTGTTTTCCATACTAAACCTCGTTCCTTATTCAGGATCAGGGCTGAGATTCTGTGGCATGGTGATGCATGCACACATGCGCAAATCCCCCAAGGACTGAAAACCCATAGTGACATGCAAATGAAGAGCATGCCTACCACCCCAGCCCACTGTTACCTAGTAACAAAACCAGGTTGTGTTTCAGCAACTTGGTGTGAGTCCGTGTTAGCTCCGTGTTACATGTGGGGAAATGATCCCCAAATATGAACTAACACACAAGTTCAGCAAGGTGAAAGCCATTAAAAGTTGGCTTTCCTTAATTATATCTAAATTCTAGTTTGTGCAAAGTGGCACAGAACTTAAACTCATGCAAACAAGCCTATTTAAAAAATATATAACATATATTTTTAATAAAAGATTTAACTGTTAACAGGGAAAAGTTCCCTTTAACATGTAAGATTCATGTTATCCACCTTCAACACGGCCAGAGCTGTGTTGTATCCATGTGAATAGGATGGAGTGGGTGTGGTGGGCAGTAGATATACCTGAATCGATCTGGAGGTGTAGAAAACAGTGCTTCACCACCATGTAAGCTAATACAGTGGTAGGCAGCCATAGGGGGAGTATGGGCAAATGTTATGTTATTTTTACTGGTTGTATTCTGGACAAAGCAATACAAAAAGTGGAGCAAAAGGCCAGAAATATGGACAATTCCTAAATATTGCCCTTACAAACTTAGAAATTGATAAAATGACAGGTTTTGCATTAGCATGGATATTCATGAAGAGTATGTGGCCTGCACCTGACATTATAATATTTGATATAGTTCTATGTTTTTTTTCCACTGTATTTGAAACTTAAGTGCAGCTGAGAGGGTTTGCGTGGCAAGGCACTTTGTTCAGCACTGCTTAAAATGGTATGAAGAGCTATATAGAAATGTATTGATAAAATCTTCACTGGTGATTTAGCTCAGTGGTTAGAGTTCCGGCTTTGCGTGCGTAGGTGCACAATTTGAGTACCAAGACAGGCAATTCAGCATTTATATTGGAAAGCATTGTTACATTGGTTTTTATTTTTAATGATGTAATAATTGATATTTGTTAATCAGGGTAGTGTAGCTAGCCAAATTTCCAGTGTCAGTGGTTATGTGATGTGAAATCCCCCATGTAAACACAAGTGTCCCAGACAGTACAGTCATACCCCAAAGCAATGTAATCAAAGCACATAGGAGAACGTCATATAAATTAAAATATATACACTTAATAATATGTCAGTAAGGACTAATTGATGTCCAATTTGATAATTGTCTTTAAATGAAAGCTGAGCAATGCTTAGCAGTGCTTAGCTCTGCCTAGCTGGTTTGAGCATTGCTAAGAAGTATAAGTCTAAGCAGCATTCAGCCCAGCTAAGCAGATATGGGGAGTGCTTAGCACAGTTTAGCATTCCTGAAACCAGCTAAGCAAAGCTAAGCAAAGGTGTGTCTGGGGCTGTTTAGCTACTCTTAGCTGGTTTCAGGAATGCTGAGGGTGTTCGTGTCCAGGGAGGGCCCTTTCTACTCAGTAATGTTCACACTAGCTCCAACAGTTTTAAATGTCTAAAACTGGAGGAATCTTAAAAAAAAAAAATAAATAAAATAAAATAAAAGGAAATACCAGACAAGAGGCAATCAACTAGAAATGACTAATAAGGCCTCTGCTACTCACAGTGACCCATTCAAACCCCTCAATAATATAGCTGGCAGGTGTAATGTATGATATTCAGCCAATCACACTGGCAGCATCTGCAGCACACCAGTATAAAGAATGCAAACACGCTTCAATCGTTTTTTTTTTCACATACTCAGCACCATTGGAGTATGCAGTTAGGAATTTCAACTGACAAAATGATAGGGGCTGCTGCTGCTTTGCTATATCTGTATGTGCTACAGACTGAGGGCACTGAAGATGATTATGATGCTGACAACTGGCCCAGATGGAGGAACAGAAGAGTGTTCAGACCCAGGGTAACCTTTCAGGGGCTACATGAGTTGGAGATAGAGTGCTACAAGGTGGAAAGGGGCATACTTCAGCAAATCACCGAGCTCTGCCACCCTCAACTCAGATGCAGAGCCAACAGAGTGGAACCCATCCCAGTGGAAACAAAGATATGCGTAGCCTTAAGAATACTAGCTACAGGTACTTTCCAAAGACTTACTGGGGACATCATGGGGGTCTCACATGCATCTGCATCCAGGGTACTCCAGTTCCTGGATGTCATGCTAACACATGTCAGTGAGCACATTTATTTCCTCAGCACCCCTGAGGATAGAACTAGCAATATGAATTTCTTCCACTATGTAGAAAACTACCCTAAGGTACTGGGTGTCATAGACTCCACCCAAGTCCCCATCAAAGCACCACCCAGTGAAGACAGTAGAGTGTACGTCAACCACAGGGGCTAACACTCCATCAACTGCCAAGTCGTGTGCAATTCTCAGGGCATTATATCAATGTGTGTGCTGGCAGTGCTGGCATTTATCACAACTCCCACATCTGGCATGACTCACAGCTGTACCAGGCATTTGCCAGGGGGACATCCCATATGACTATCTTGTGGGGAATGCTGGCTATGCACTGGAATTGTGGATGATGACACCCATCAGAAATGCAGACACACACACTGAAGAATGCCATAATAAGGCATATGCACAGACTAGAAACATTGTAGAGCATGTGTTTGGGCTGCTGAAGTCACGTATCCACTCCCATGGTATATCTGGTGGAGCCCTTCAGTACTCTCCGGCCACGTGTGCACACATGTTCATAGTATCTGCCATGCTACACAATATGATCCTGCGGAAAGAGCTGCAGCAGGAACAGCAGAGGGAAGGGGGGACACAGCCCCCCACCATTGCCAAGGTCCCCACAGGCGTAGGGGGACTCAGAGGAGGAAGTCCAGGAGTCTATCCATGTAGGCAGACATAAGTGTGCCCAGTACACCCTGGCCTTGGCAAAGAAGTAATGCATAGCACATGCACTAATACCCTAGGGACCAGCGACTGACACCTCTCTCTGACATGCACACACAGTAAAAAGGATGCCACACACATCACAATACCTGTACCTTACCTATGGTATAGCTGCATGTATGCAAGGGAATGGGGTGGCCACAGGGATAGCAGCAGACAACTGACAGCTATGTGGGACCCTAGGAAATGTCCATTAAATGCTGGCTTACCCAGAATATGCAGTAGTCCCCTAGGTGACAAAACTCACTGCAGTACGTGTGGGGGACTAACAAATTGTGGGGTCATAGGTTATATGCATGGATGTCAATGTTGGAGTTCCATACACACCTCTCAGCCTCTCACAGCAAGTCAGCTGTACAGAGCCAGAAAGAAATGTGTGGCAAAGGCCCACAAATAGGGACAATAATGAAATAGTCCACTTACAAAATTACACAGTGAGATCACAGCAGGTCTTGCAGTTGCTTTAACTCTCTGAAGGCTAAGAAGTCTGAAACTCAAATTTCTGTCATAACTGTCTAACCTTCAGCCACTAGTGATATGTCAGTATTCTCCAAGACAAGCACAATACTATGATAAATGGAACCAAAATGTAAAGCAAACATCTGGACAGTCTGTGGAAATGTGTACAGTTTAGAGTTATGCCCCCTCCTTCCAACACACCTGTCTTTCCATAGCAATGCAGAAACATTCATGTTTGTGTGATTTGAGGATTTCTGTCAGTAAGTAATGACACAATACATTTCAGTGTCAGACGGCATATGTCAGTAAAATGTCTGCTAAAACAAACTCTGTTACTCTAGCAACTTTCTACATTTGCAAGAGCAATATTTATAGTATCTCCCTGTGTTTGGACCATTGTCCTCCCATTTTGGCAGGCTATCTCCAGAATTCTTGCACTGATAGTTTGAGAAGTATGGCTGTATCACACAAAACACTGGAGCAGAGTACATCTATCATTGGAATGGAGTCCCACTCTTACTATATAAGGTCATACTGGGCATGCTCCTACACTATTACAGCCCATGTCTAAAGCCACATCGGACTATATAACTGTATTGTGCATATATGTCTTTGCATCCAGACAGCTATGTACACATCAACTGCCTCTACCCACAACCATCACACAGGATGACCCTCAGCTATCTGTAGGTGGCCCATATGTGATATATCTGCATCTGTTGCGTGTGATACACAGACATATGCATGGGCAACATATAACAATATTTCAAGCATACACACACAAAGTCATGGGGAAGATTGAGAGACAGACAGTGATAGAGAGAGAGCGAGACACAGCGACACAGACAGAGAGTGAGTCATAGACAGAGATACCCTGAAAGGCATAGAGTGATGTCCTGCTGCAGACAATTGCATACCAGTTGTAACCATTTGCATGTGCCAGCATGAAGTTGATCGCCATTGTGTAATACTAGTGAGGTAGGGGTTGTAATATCACATTCCCCTGCCTGTGTGTGTGTGTGTGTGTGTGTGTGTGTGTGTGTGTGTGTGTGTGTGTGTGTGTGTGTGTGTGTGTGTGTGTATGTGTGTGTGTATTTTCTTGTTTGCAGGTGAAAGTATTTTGAGGCCTTTCCCACCCAGTGCACTTCTCATTGCCCTACTTTCGAAGACCTGCTGATGTCATTCACCTTAGATGTACCTTTGGACACTCATCAGCCCTATAACCTCTGTGGCATGTGCAAAAATGCATAACACTGTAGCATAAATGACTAGATTGGTAGGCTGCTAATCTCAATATTGACAACTGTGATACTGCATGTGCGTGGGTTAGAACCATATCCTCCATGTGTGTGGGTGTGGCTGAGTGTTGGTTATACCATTTTGAGTCCTGCTCCACCCAGTACACTTCCCATTGCCCTGATTTACAAGGGCTGCTGAAGTCATTCACCTTAGATGTACCTTTAGACAAATACCAACTCTATAAGCGTTGTGATGTGTGTGATAAATAGGCAGCACTATAGTATGTACTTGTAGATAAGTACATGTTTGAATCTCAGCACAGCCAAGTATACTACTGTGTGTGCATGTGTGTGCGTGTGTGTGTGTGTGTGTGTGTGTGTGTGTGTGTGTGTGTGTGTGTGTGTGTGTGTGAAGCATTTTCCTTGTGGCTGTTGTGTATGTTTGCTATACTATTTTAAGGCCTGTTGATCCCCTCCCCATGGCATTTCTTTAAAGAGCCAGTTGATGCCATTTGCATTACAAGCATACTCACACATTTTCTAACACTAAGGCACAGTGGTACATGCAGTAGTCATATCAGTCTGTATTGTACATAACTAGAGAGGTAGGTCATATAATAGGAAAAGTGTCAGCTCTGTGTGCATGTGTGTGTTTCAATGAATGTCCCCATGCAGCTATGTGCCTGTGTTTCTGATGGCTATACCATGTTAAGGGCCTGTGAACCCACCATTGGCAATCCTAACAGCCCCTGCAATTGCCAGCCACTAGAATAGTATTGGCAGACACTGCAACACTATAGTAGGTCTGTGGTGTTTGTGTTATGTATTCAGCAGTATCATTTGTACAACTAGGCAGGTTCAGGTTCTGCTTTCAGCAAGGGCAGGTCATGAGTGAGTTTGTGTGTGTGTGTGTGTGTGTGTGTGTGTGTGTGTGTGTGTGTGTGTGTGTGTGTGTGTATATGCACACTCCCTTGCAGCAGTCTACCTGTGTAATGGCTACCAGCATACCTCTTAGAAAGACATCTGGTTAGATCCATAATGTAAAATGGGGCAAACACCAAACATTTAGCACAACTTTCGCATATTGCTGTGACATGCGAAGGCTCCCTGGCTACCTGGTGCCCCCAGTAACCCACAAGTATATAGGCATGAATAATAATTGGCTCCACCCACATATGTAGGTACAGACTAACTGTGTGAACTTTAAGTATTTTGCACTCTGTCATTGAACCACAAACTGCTGTTAATACACTGTGACGAGCCATACAGTGAGTATGGAATGCTCTTAAGGTCCCATCTTCAAGCTGTATGCAGACAACAGTGTCAGCATGCCATACAGCAAGTACATGTCCCCACCGTGTCTACATCACTGCCAACCCCATAAACAGACAGACTGCGATGACTGGCCTGGGTACCCAGGATGGCAACATATTTGCATTCAGGCACACGGTATTGGCAGTTGTCAGGAGTTGCTTGTATGTGATTCAACACATAGATGAAGGAACCTACCTCTGAATAGTCCTCAGTCAGTAAAACAAGACATTACCAGCATGGCCAGTCTGCTATGCACCTATGCAGACATCTGCTGAATCTATAAAGTCTATGGTAACTCCCACAAAGGTCAGCCATATCCCTCAACACACACACACATGTGGCATTGGTACAGGATAATGTGTGTATTTATGAACATGTACAGTACAAGCTGTAATTCTACCCAAACACTTGACATTTACAATAGGTGTAGACTAGTGTGCATTACAAAACCCCACCCACAAATGCAGTTTGGCCTGACATATATGTTCAGGTATGCAAAGGTTGCCACTAAGAATGCAGCGGTATTGATGTGATGACCACTGGGGCCTTACATGTACACTCCTCGGCTGCTGACGTTGTGCCACCAACCTTCACGACAAACATGGGGATGTGTGCCTGGAAGGTGGTGGCTCCAGCAAGGTTGGCAAGGAACTCCTCTGTTGGTGTCAGTAGTGCTTCTGTAGCAGGCCCTCCCCAAGTGCCAGCACAGTCCCTGGGCACAGCTGCAGTCCTTTGCCGTGCTTTGTGTATTACATCTATGGCACGGTGTCGGGCCTGTTCATAGCCCCTGCCATGGTGTCTAATGTTGTTGACAGTCCCCAACAGTTCTGCCCATGGGGCAGTTTGTCGCTGCATGTGCTGCCAGATTCTTCCTAACAGTACCCTGTGATACAGTCTCAGGGAATCTAAGATCACCACAGTCTCAGACTCCATGTATGGTGGGTGACATCTACAATACATCCCATCTGGAAGACATTAACAGGGGAACACATTCCAGGACTGCATACATTGGCTACCATCATGTACAGACCATGCACATCCACATTTTCTAGCACTATCCACCACTAACATCCACATTATACCCCTGACATCTATCAGTACAGTATGTATGTGAGTATTGTGAACATACCAGCATTGGAGCAGGCATTGGCCCCCTTATCCTGATGTGTCATGTTCCCCCACTGAGGACCATTAATGCGCATAATCCACCATTCATCATTCACATCACACAGCACATGCAGCAGCTGGGGACATCACGGCAGTTCCTCACCAGGTAATACTAGGCCATCAAACATCTACTGTACACCTATAGGCTATAAGGTCAAGCCTCTACCCAGTGTCATACATAATTGTCATGAGTGACCTCACTGTGGCGTGCAAGGAAATCGGTCTCCACATTGCTGGGACTGCTGGCTGCATGAGTGCAGGTCATGCTCTACTGTGTTAACACACACACACACACACACACACACACACACACACACACACACACACACACACACACACACACACACACACACACACATACCCTCGACCTAGTAAGTGACCTGGACTTGCCTTGTTGGCAGCTCACATGTGGGTCACACACAATCACCCTGCAGTGGAATGGGTACCATGTCCACATCAAGCAGGGTAGCTACCACCAGTTTTGCATGTTTGACCTGGTGAAATGGATGGTTAACAGCACATACACCCTTGGGATACCACCTGTGTCCCTGTTGGATGGGGACATCAGCTGCTACCTTGCATACACATGGGCTAACTTGTGGCCTAGGCATATGGCTGCTCATGGTTCATAGTCTAGTAACCTGGGATGGTAGCAGGACTACCAGAAATGGGTTGACTGCTATGACAGGCTGTGTTGTTATGTGACCACACACATGTATGCTATCCACTGCTAGGTGCTCTCTATGGGCAACATTATAGTACCAGGTCATCCAGCCTACATCTGGCAAATAGGTGAGTGGTACTACAGGAGCATGTGTTCATTCCAGGAACATCTGAGATACACAATAACAGGCAGCGGTGCATATGTGTTCTTGGGTGACCTACTCACAGGTGTCTGACATCTGCAGTATCAGACGTCATTATTTTCCGACTGCAGTCCTTCATGATTTGCCACTAATTTGCCAGAAAAAACAGACTTTTATGAAAAACATAGGCAAAATGTGTGGCAAATATAAGGACATTCTGCATCAGGATGTGTTCATATAACTATGTTGCTGTACTCAAGAGGTCAGTTGGCCTACTGATATGTTGCCCTAATCGCAATTCAAATGATTCTGTGTTCATAATAGGGCAGTGATGTTTTTTGCCCTAAAAGTATATCCCTGCACTGCCTGATAACTATACAAATGCATACCAGCAACTGTACATAGTTTCACAAAATGTCCGGAGTATGTGCTCATATTTTTGGCCTGTTCCTCAGAATATGTGTTGTTTTCTGGCAAATAAGTGGGATAATATGAGGTCTGATGGCACTAATTAATGACAGAGGTTTGAGTTACAGACTTTGAATCCTTCAGAAAATGTATGTTAAAACAAACCATGTCACTCTAGCAACTTTCTTATATGTATAACTGCACTATGTAAAAGGTGTGCCTATTGTTGGGCCTCTGTCCCCCATTTTGTCAGTTTTCATCCAGTTTCTTGCAGTAAAAGATCAACAGGTATCTGCATCAAAAAACTCCAAGAGCTGATTTGGCATAGTGGTATGTTGCTCTGACCCTAGTGAACAAGGTCCTGGGTTTCAGGCTTGGTAGTACTATGCTTATTTCCTAATATTAAATTACTGTAATGCATGATATGTTTGAAAAAGTATTACAAATGCCCACAGTTCATGTGGCATAGGCACATTGCTCTGACTGTAGTGCACAAGGTCCCGAATTCAAGACCTGCCAGGGCTGGTTATTCTATTGCTGGGCAAAGCAGGGGATGATTGAGATACAGTGATTAAAGCAGTTTTAAGTGGGTTTGCACTGGTTTGCGTGATGTTAAGCGATGCCAATAGGTACTTAATCCTTCTTGTCTCTGCTTAGCACTGCTTTTTCCCCGCTTAAACCTGCACTAATTTAAAAAAAAATGAAAAGAAAAAAAGGATGATAGGAAAGTGGTGAAATGGGGGCAAGCAGGGGAAAACCATTATGAAAGGCAGCTAGGGATTGCAGGATGAGTGTAGGAAAGGACCATAGCTCTCCATTTCTTCTGGACAATTTGGAATTTAGAGCTTTACACCACACAGGGAGGAGTGTGGGTGACATACATTGCTTGAGTAATTCACAGGTAAATCGAGTGACATCAGTGTACTTGGGAGCAAAATGGAGAGCTTTGTATGAGACATTTTTTTGGGGGGAAAGATGCCCCCTTTTTAAGGTGAGAGTGGGATATTGGGGAAAGGTTGAAGGTACATTTAGGGAGGTAAATTTGGTAGGAGAGGTTGCTTTTGCAGACAGACAAGATAGCAGACAGGGGTGGTGTATGACACACGAGGGAGATAAACACCTTGGATGGAGAGGGTTGTTGGGAATTGGAAGCCCATGAGTCCCCAGATGGAAAGAGTGGGACTGATGTCCCCACCCATGGGCAGTTACCACTGCTCTTTCATGGCCACAAATGTTCACACATCCTAGTACCACTCCCTGGATTCAAACTATGGTCTGTGTGTGCAAAAACGAATTACAGAACTATTTCTCGTCTCACTGAGCTGCTGGGGAACTGCTGTATCTTGCTTGACTGAATTCTGCCTAATACACTCTAGGGTAGACAGTCTGACTTTGTAATCGAAGTGTAGTGTCACCAAAGACTGAGGTGACAGCTTAACATACATACTTGATATTCATGACTGACAGATAGTTAGTGTACTGTGTATTAATCATTTGAAATAATAAGATCTGGAATGCAAAGGTTAACACAAGGCAATGCTGCAGGGGACACACTATAATAAATTACACATTACTATTCGAGGTTCAGACCTTAGTGCAGGACATATTTTATATTTCATTTATATCTTGTTTTACAGCTCCACAATCTACAGTTTTGCATAACAGCTGGTTATCCTAACAACCTCAGTTAATGCATGCTGTCAAAGCCATATTTGCTATGAATCCCTGTACATATTCTATTCCTTCAATGACATGCCAGATTAAACAGAGCAGTTTGTGGTATAAATCTTTATTTGAGTAACATGGCACAGTGTTTTATACAGCTGGGATTCTACATTCAGTAGTACTGCATATTCTGTAGATCAATATTGGCCTGACAAACCTTATTTATTTAGTACACTCAGAACACATTATACTTACTGGCAGTAAACAATGTACTCCTTATTTATTGCACTATATATTGCAAGAGAGATCTGTACTCACCAGACTCTCGGTGCAGTCTCACTAGTCTGTCTGCATAGTCCTCCACATTGCTAGCTCTCACCTCTGCAGATGGAGGGGAAAACCAACCATTATGCATACCTGTCTATCAAATACTCAGGCTGAAATTTGGTACAGCTATGGGTGAAATACTACTGGGGCATTGCTATCTTGAGCATCTTGGATCCATTGGGCCAAGAGTGCCCCCTTCCTCTGCGTTAGGTCAGCATAGTGATGTCATCCCTGATTACCGGTTCGGGGGATTCCATTGGCACTGGTGAAGTCATGTGCCAGATGGTCCCAGGCCTCACATTTCTATTGGGAACCCTGGTCCTGACCCTGCAGCAGTCTGTCATCATGGTGTTGTACAAAGCTTTCCTGCAGTGACCAAACTACAACAGGTTCTGGCTGTATTTCCATCTGTGTGGTTTAAATAAGGCCATATTCCTACCCCTTTGCCATCATTGGACCAATTTTTGAAAATGCTGTGCACAGCGCAGTGGAGACAAACCCACTAAGCTGAGTTGATTATTGCTTAAAGTTGCAAATGCTGAGCAGTGCTTAGCAGTGCACAAATCCGCTTAGCTGGGCTGACTGCTACTTGCAATTATACTTCTTAGCATTGCTCAAACCGGCTAAGCAAAGCTAAGCACTGCTAAGCATTGTTCAGTTTTTATTTAAAGGAAATTAACAAATTGGACATTAATTACTCCTTACAGACATATTATTAAGTGTATATATTTTAGTTTACATGACATCCCCCTATGTGCTTTGATTATATTACTTTGGGGTGTGACTGTACTGTCTGACACACTTGTGTTTACATGGGGGATTTCACATCATATATCCACTGCCACATTTTTATTATATCTCCTAAACGTATGCATTTCACTACGTTATATGTTCCTGTAACTTTAATGTATTGGACACTTGCGTGTAACTGGGGATTTTATACTTGGGTCTCCACTGCAAATAGGCTTCTGGTCAAGCTAGAACACCACAGTTAACATATTTCAATGTATACAAAACAAATAAAAAACATTTACAACATTTCCCTATCATGTGTAAAAGGCTGAATGGTCAGGATTCGACCCTTGCACCTAATGACAAAAGTGCCAGTGCCCTAACCACTCAGCCAGTGAGGATCTGATATTAAACTGCTGTATATACTTGTCAAGCTAGACCACCACAGTTAACATATTTCAATGTATACAAAACAAATAAAAAACATTTACAACATTTCCCTATCACGTGTAAAAAGCTGAATGGTCAGGATTTGACCCTTGCACCTAATGTACAAGATTCCAGTGCCCTAACCATTCAGCCAGTGAGGATCTAATATTAAACTGCTGCATATACCTCTTTATTTTTGTTTAAGCATTGCTGAGCACCATGTCACACTGTGCAAACCTGCTCAGCTATGCTTAAACTTGACCTTTTCAACAAACATTAAAAGCATCCAGTTTATATTTTTAGATGTCTGGCACATGTTCCTTGCAAACGTCAATAACTACATCACTAAATAAAATTAACATTAATATATAAATACTTTCTGATGTAAAAGCTGAATGGCCTGTTTTGGTATTCCAACCGAGCACCTACTGCACACAAAGCCAAAACTCTAACCACTAAGCTAACTCAGCATTCAAATTTACAACTACACATTTCTATATAGCTCTTCACAAACATTTAAGCACTGCTGAGCAACACGCCAGAGTACACCAACCCACTTAGCTACTCTCAAACTTCACACATAAAGGAAAATGATACAATACAACCATTTTAAATATATTTTGGATTATCCTCACTTTGCAAGGTTTAGCGCCACTGCATGTTGCGGTGCGCCACACAAATTAAGATTTAAATGGGAAAAAAGTTACATTTATTACATTTGCATACATTTACAGTACATAATACTTATTTCTACATTAAAAGTAACTCAGCAAACATAACTAGCATTGGTAAACCATTCAATTAATGGTTTACCAATGCTAGCTTCCATCTACACACACTTCACTGCTTACAAGGAAACTTTTTCCGTGTAAGCAGTTGAAAATTCATTCATGTCAGTACATGAACTAGCTGCTCACACAGTGTAGAGTGCATGAAGCCCATTAATAATGCAGGGATCATGTATTATATACAGTGTTACAGATGGCATGAAAAGCCTCTGTTTAGGCTCTACAAAGAGCCTACATGGACTTTCATGAATACTGTCCATTGTTAAATCGAGAATTAACATTAAAAAAAAAACATCAGTGTACTGATTTTGCAAGATCATTAGAAATGTCAGCCATCAAAAGAAAATAGAAATGTGAAAGATAAAGAGAATTAACAAAAAGGTAAAAAAAAATTGACACAAAAGTAAAACGAAAGAAAAGGAGCCATATGCTGTCTGCGAATGTTGCAAATAAAAAAATGCAAGTGGATGCCATATAGATAATCCCTAACCAAAAGAAAGGTAAAATATTACAAGTGAAACTATTTTGAAAATTGCGTAAGAGTACAGCTAAAATGGATAGAAAATGAGGTAGAGTAGTCATAGGAGTAGCAAAGGCACGGAACTGCAATATAGAATGTCATATATGAAATGTGTCAGGGGAAACATAGAATGTGATAGATAGCAACAACAGGATGAATCATAAATGTACTTGAGTATGTGGTATAAGAGTGAAAACAAAACAAGCCTTACTGTGACAATAGAAGTTATGCTCAATGAACTGATGCCATCAGTGAACTCTGGTACATGAGTAAATATAATTACAATTAACAGTTTCAAAAGATAAAGTAACATATAGTATAACACTTTAAAAAGCTAGTGCAAATATATACACTCAGCTAAATAACTCTGAGACAGAAGCAAATGTAAATGAAGGGATAATAAAAGCAACATCCCTCATGTTGGAAGGACATATTTTTTAGTATTTAGACATCTCATAGCAAAGTCACCTAGAGTAACATAGATTTTTACCATGTAAGGGAGAGTCACTGATAAGAAAGTTCAATTCTCTCTGTAAGATTACATGCCAATTGACACAGTGTGCTTCAAATGAAACTTAGGAAGCCTTAAAGGAATACCTTGAAGGAAATTAATGGTATGTTAAGAAGGTATAACAATTCCACTCATCCATCACTGGGAACAGTAACAATTATGCAGTTGATTAAATATGAATTTAAAACAAGATTCTGTCAATGCTGCAAGGTGCAAAAAAGATTCAAATATGAGGTAACTTCCACCATATGTTTAAAATAAAAAAGCATGCAGATTCAGAGACAAGAAAGTGAATTTGTCTTCTTGAGGGAGCAATTTATTCTGATAAAATACACAGTTCAAAACAATCCCCAGTATATAACCATGAATCACATTTTAATGAGGATATAAAGGATCCTCTTGTAACAGCAAGAAATGGATGGTATAAATTTGTTCATATTTAATACTTTGTTGACTTTAGCTTTCCATGCAAGCCAGTAGGTAAGAAAATCTATAGGAATGATAACTCAGCTTGAAATAAATAAAGAACTATCACAGTGGTATAATAGAAAATTATCTATACATCTAAATCTATATATGTATTTATGCGTGGTGTGTGTGTGTGTGTGTGTGTGTGTATGTGTGTATGTGTGTGTGTGTGTGTGTGTGTGTGTATGTGTGTGTGTGTGTGTATTATATATATATATATATATATATATATATATATATATATATATATATACTCTGCAAGAAAAACCCAGCCAAGCTGGAGTTTTCACTGTGTGATACCTTAAACCTTCTGTAATGGGGGCTCATGGGATATATACAAATGACTTCTTAAGGACTTCAAATATTTTACCTACATGGTGTATGGATATCCATAACTGCTTTTTTAAACTTTCTGAGTCTTTATGGTTACATTCAGGCCAATAAAGCTTAAATCACCTGCTGTGGACATGCATGTTTCAGCCTTTTTTACTGAGCTCACCAGCAAAGTCCAAGTGGCTAGTTTATATACATCAGAAACCCACGGTCTTTAAACCCTGATGATGCCCATAATGATTAAAGTGCCTGCAAAATATCTCAACTAACATCCAAACCAAAGGGTAAAAAAGTCACACAGATAAATGATTCAGCAAAAACTGCAATAAACATCCAGCTAAGGTAGAGTTTTCAATATTTGATACCTTAAACCTATGGCAATGTAGGCCTATGACATATATGCAAGTGACCCCCTTAAGGACATCAAGTGTTTCAGCTACATAGCTTCAGAAAGTCATGACTTTTTTATTGTTTAAATCTTTATGTTTACATTCAGGCTAAAAGAGCCAAACCTCACTAGATGTAGACAAGCATGCTTCTGGTTTTTATTGACCACATTAGCAAAGCATAAGTGGATAGTGTGGCTGTACTTCAGAAACTATATTACCATAATCATATCTAAGTTTAAACCTATTCCAAAATTTGCCAGTGCAGAAATACTCATCTGATTTCTAAAACTAAACAGTACAAAAAAGCTTATGTATTTCAGTTCTGTATATTTATTCTATTCAAAATATTCCCACCCTAGAAAATGTCTTATATTGGATAGCCAACAATTCACACACTGAAACAAACATATTAGGTGATATCAACATTAACTGGCTACACTTCTCTTCAGACTTTCCAAAAGCTAGTATAATCTCCTTTTGCTTCTGTCAAACCATCTCTACCTCAGTGACAAAATACTTATCATGGTTCTATCCCAGACTAGATTATTGCCTCTGACCCTAATAAATACATCAAAACTGGAACTCTTCTTAACCCTTTAAGTGATCACTCATCTGCCTACATCTGCAGAGTAAGTCCCCACATACAGAAACAACACCAATATAAAATGTTCTGCAGCCTATCCAAGTTTGATCAAAACACCTTTATCGACATACTAAAATCAATGAACTGGTCTCCCTTATAAACTTTATCTCTAGATGAAGCACTCAATTACTTCAATATTCTATTTTAGACTCTTACAACAGTGTAGCCCCTCTTCATTGAAAAAGAATCAATACTAAACATGCCCCATGGTTAACTAAATACTTCAAACAAATAATGAGCACCAGCAATAAGACATAGAAAAAATGGTTAAAATACAAAATCACTACTCACATACAAGCATTTACATACCTGCATAATCAAGTCAAAAATCAAATAAAAAAAGACAAAAAAAGAGTTCTACATACTGCTCCAGAATAAACATAAGAATAATCTCAAACATTTCCGCTCAACTATTAATTCACTTTTTAGCCCTGGCTCCCAGTCTAATCCATCTCCACACCTTAATAAATCTCCACATCAAACAGCTGTGTTATTTAGTAATTGTTTTATTGACTCCATAGCCAATGCAACCATTAACGTAAACCACTGAATATACACACTCCCTACAAACCATCTTAACACTAATTGCATCTCACTCATCTCGCCTTATTCACCTGAACCTAGACAAACTATCACTACATACCATTTAAATTTCTCTCTAAAACCTGTGTTTACCAATACAATAAAAATGTGTTTTCTAAACTGAAAATTAGCTCTCCCTCAGCAGATAACCTTCCAGCAGAATACTTAAAACTTGCCCTGCACTCAAAACAGTATACTTATAAATAGATCAGCCAGCGAATCCTGTATTCCAGGCATTTAGAACAAGCTTTTATCATCCAGTACACAGTGGAGACAATTCTGTTGATATATCTAATTATAGGCCCATTGCTATCATGTCCCCACTTGACAAACTACTTGACAAATTTGTCCACAAACAACTACTTGAATACCTCTTAAAAAATCAACTCTTAACAACTACCCAACATGACTTTCTGTCTACATATAGTATAACAAATGAATTAGTTTATTTTACTGAAACTAATAATAATGCCAGATACTCAGGGAAAACTTAATAAATCCAAAAGGTGTACACAGATTTGAAGTACCAAACAGCTTTAATCCTGGTACCTCGGCATTTCGCCTTAAATTAAACAATTGCATTTCCAAATTTGTCTATATATATATATATATATATATATATATATATATATATATATATATATAGAACTTCCGCAACAACAAAATTACAATGAATTCTACAGTAACATCATCAAAAAAATTCAACCAAATTTACATAAAAAATACAACACCACCCTCTCATAATGTGTGTATGTATTCATATGAGAAATGCACACACACACACACACACGCACACACACACACACACACACACACACACACACACACACACACACACACACACACACAACACGCACGCACATACACACACACACACACACACACACACACACACACACACACACACACACACACCACGCATACACACACACATATATGGACATATTATCAATGAAATTTCTTCAAAAATTTAACAACACCTCCTGATTTAAACCATGTGGATCCAAGGTTCCAAAATTATAAATGAAAGTAGTCTCCAGCTGATTTAACTTATTAGCAAATAGAGTACCACTACCACAGTTGCCAGATGGTTGGGCTTCATAGGTTCATAGGTTCATACTAGGCTATCTGCCCTAGGGCATTTATAAGCCTAGCCAGAGTGTGTTTGGATTCGCCACCAATTTTAAATTAATTTTGCTATGCCCTTTTTCGAGGTTAGTATACTGTGCCTCTGTCTAACAGTGACACAGAAGTGATACCCGGGGTAAACCTATGATCTCCCATCCAGTCATCAAGATTCCTCTTGCAGAGAGTCAATGAGGGACTCTGCCTAACCTGGACTGGAATTTTATTCCAGAGTGAAGGGAGCCTCTGGGTTATGAATCTGTCCCTCCAGCATGTCCTATTTATTTCAGTGATAAGGTTCAAGTCTATCGAGCGCGTAGCTCGATGGGATTTGGATTTTCTGAGGTGCAGCATGTCCATTAATTTCAGATTGGACATGGCTTTATACATCAGGCACAGATTGCCTCTGAGCAGGCGGTATGCCACTGAGTAGAGCTGGAGTTTCTTTAACCGGGCAGCATATGGTATCTGTTTGAGCCCCTTGATCCTCTTGGTGAGGTACTTTTGGGGTCTTTCCAGTTGCTGCAGGTGTCTGGTAAGGTACATCCCAAAAGGGGCATTGTACTCAATTATGGGCCTAATGAGGGATGAGTAAAGAGGCACGATGACCTCCCCTGATCTAGATGTGAATCCCTTCATGATTAGGTGGGCTATATAAAATGTTTTTCTAACCACTTTGGCCACGTGGTTGTCAAATGAGAGATTGCTATCAACTTGGGTCCCCAGGTCCCTAATTACTTCTTCCGTACTTAATGGATTACCACCTATGTGGTAATTTGTGGGCACTTTGTTTTTGCCAAAGGGGATGACTATACACTTTTTAGCATTTAGCTTGAGGCCATGGCTCTGGCACCAGTTGTCTGTTTCTATGAGGCCCTTTTGGAGGATGCTTGTTTCAGCTGGAGAGTCGATTATGGTGCCCAGTTTGCAGTCATCTGCGAACTTGGTCAGCCACAGTCCTTCCGTGTTGGCCTGTACCTCCGAGAAATATATACCGAACAAGAGAGGTCCCAGGACTGAGCCTTGTGGGACGCCACTTGTAACTGGTTTGGAGTCTGACATGGCTCCAGCAATTCTAACCATGTGGGTTCTGTCCTTGAGCCAGTTTGCAACCCATCTAGTGACATAGCGGTTTATATTTAAGCTGGTGAGCTTATCTATAATGCCCGAGTGGGGTATTGTATCAAAGGCTTTTGCGAGGTCCAGGTAGGCTGTGTGGACCACCTTCCCCTCGTCAATGGCCTTGGTGACTGTTTCAAAGAAATCGACCAGGTTTAAGAGGCAGGATCTGCCCTTAACAAAGCCGAACTGGGTAGGATCCAGTGTCTGTAGGTCCCCAATATCTTTATTTATGAGGTCCCTGATGATCCTTTCCATAGCTTTGCAAACCAAGCTAGTCAGGCTTATGGGGCGATAGTTTCCAGGATCTGTTGAGGCACCACCTTTGTGGAGAGGGACCACTGATGCTCTACACCACTCTTTGGGTACATGTAAGGCTGAGATTGAACAGTAGTTTTATGTTTGGGTTTAGCTCTTCTTGGAGTTTATGTAGGATGCAGGCGGGACACCGTCTGGTCCCATTGATGCTGTATTTTTTGCTTTGGAGAGGGCGGCTCTTACCTGAGCATCTGAGATGTCAGGGGAGCAGCACACCGCTGGGATAGATATTTGCCCTTTTGGTGGGGAGGGGGGGGAGTTTGCGCTGAACCTGTCAGCTAGGATGTTGGCAATGTCTGTGGGTTCGGTGTATTTTTTTGTCATTTTTGACTAATTCTGAGCATATCTGGGAGTTCCCACCCAGGTTCCTGACATAACTAAAGAAAGCCTTGTGATTATCCTTAGTATCCTGTGCAATTTTTCTCTCTAAGCTGGCCTTAGATTATTTTATGAGTGCCCGTAGTTTTTTGCTAATACTGATCAGAGATGCTTTTCCTTTTTGGGATTTTGCTCTATCATGTAGTAGCTTCCTTCTTCTATTGTATAGTTTGTTTATGGCTGGGGTCCACCAGACAGGACGTCTGCCTTTGGAGGATTGGGTCTTGGTTTTATTTGGGATTGCATGATCCATGCATTCCTGAAGGTGTTCATAGAATGCATTTATAAAGGATTCTGTGGTCTGGGCCATATTTTCCACAGGCCCGGGGGCTTTGAAGGATTCCACCTCGGTTTTGAGGAGTGTGAAATTTGCTTTAGAGAAATTTTTCACTGTGGTTTTCTGGGCAGGGGGTGGGGTCGGGATGTGAATATCCAGTGAGATTAGTTTATGGTCTGATCTTACCAGTGAGGGATACACTGCTGGTCTGGAGCATAGAGTCCCCATGTTGGTAATGATCAGGTCCAGTATGTTTTCCCCTCTTGTGGGAGTGGTAACAAGATGTTCCATAGTATTTGAGTTTATAAATTCTAGGAACCTTTGGGCTAGGATGTTGGAGCTAGAGTAATTCTCCCAGTCTATGTTTGGGTAGTTGAAGTCGCCCAATATAATGGTGTTTGGACAGACTTTCATATTTTCCAGTGTTCTCAGGAAGGCCGAGTGGGGTTCCTGGGTTTGGCAGGGTGGTCTGTAGCAGGCTATAAACTGGAAGGCAGTTTTACCCACTGTTAGTTGCACATGGAAAGTCTCAGATGCTTCGTGCTGTGCCACCAACCTGGAGGTGTGGGTATCTTTGACGAATATTGATACTCCCCCTCCTTTTGTGATTCGGTCCAAGTTTTGGGGCCGAAAAGCATGGTATGGGATATAACCTGGTAGTGCTGGGGTGCTCTTGGGAGCCTTGAACCAGGTTTCTGTTACTGCACAGATATCGATGTTCTCCATGATAAGGAGAGTTTTGAGTGCGTGCATCTTGAGGTTTAGACTTCTGGTGTTGAGTAGCATTACTCTTAGTTTCTTATCCCTTGTGATACCTATGGAGGTGGGTTTGTCTTTTGAGCCTTGCCTAAAAAAGGCACTATGGGGGTGGCAAGAGCCTTTGCCAATATCCAAAAGCCCAGCAGTGGCAGGTGCAAGCCGTCCCTAGCGAAGCATCGTGGCTTGTCGAGCATGTCATCCCAGGCTGACAGGCATTGGATCCCCTTTGAATGACACCAATTCTTAAGCCAATTGTTGAAATCGATCATCTTGTCTTCATATTGTGGCATCATTCTTGGTGAGGGTAAGATGCTACTCATGGTCAGGGTCATACCAGCCTGGGCTACATGCTCAGAGAGCTCCTCTATGTCTCTTTTCATGTAGTCCAGGGAGGTACGTCTCAGGTCATTCACACCAGCATGGACAATGACTGAGTCATATTTGTACTTGCCTTGGAGTGACCTGAGTGCTTGTATTATGTGGTGGATCCTAGCGCCCGACAGGCAGCTCACCGTGACCTTCTCCTTGTTCAGCCTGGTGAGTGGGACGTCAGTGTGCCTGACGATAGAGTGACCTATTACAAGTGTATCAGGTGTGTTGTTTATCCTTAAGAGCTGTGACTGTTTGGCACACTGGCTTTGTGAGATATGTGTTGCACATGTTTTGTTTTGGGGTAGCGGTTGCTTGGGTGTCTGCTCTGGAGGTCTCTGCTGCTTAGGCAGATTTTTATTTAGAACCTCCGAGTATGCTTTTGTGTGTTTATGTGTTTGGTTTGCTGTCATGGTAGGTCTATGTGAGACTGGAATTGTAGTGAGTGTGGTTTCTTTCTCCTCCTGACTGGTTATGCCAGTACTGAGTTGAGAGAGCTTAGCCTCCAGTTTGGCTATATGGTTGCATCTCTCACATGTATTGAAATTTGTTGGGAGGAGGAGAGGGTTGTCTGTGTAACATTGCCTCAAGATTCCCAGATTCACCAGCTGGACCGGACAGGAGATTGACAACTGACCTTTGGACATGCTAGAATAGTATTGGGAATTCCTTTATAATTGAAAAAAAGGGCCAGTGGGGAACAAGGTACTCAGGGGGAGTTTGTGAGGGTGTAGTGCTTTTAATTTTTTAGTGCTGACTTATATAATTGCTTTAGTGAGCAAGTGCCAGGCTTTAGAGTAGAAATAGGGTGTTTATTATGAGAACTAGATCAGTTCTAAGGAAAAAAGTGAAGAGCAGACTTTATGGAGCCGAGAATGGTTTAAACCCAATTAAGCGGCACTGCCCGATGCTGCGCTATACGCAAAATCGAGCAAAGCCACGCTAAAGCGGGTTTTATACAGGGGGACTTGAAAAAGCTAGAAATTGGCCCAAAACGGCCAATAGATTACCAGATTCTTCTGCTGGGAACACTCCTCCAGGGATAGATAGGCTGCTCTAAGCTCCCCACTGCCACTGGTGGACAAAGAAGCCTCCCTTTATCCAAGAAAGGAAATGGGCAACACAAGAACTTTCCAAAACTCCAGAATACAGCAATGCCTGTATTTGGACTGCTCTAGGTCAGGAAAGATGGGAAACAAGGATAATTTTTTTTATTTTTTTTTATTTTTTTGCAACACACAGCAGGAAAATGCAATAAATATGCAACACAGGCTAGCGCACTTGAGTGTGTAGCCTCAACAGGTAAATGCAACAAACAGGACAAACTTTAAAAGTGCAGGTGCAAAAACAACTTTAAACAGTTTAAAACAGTTCAAGAAGCAGAAATACTTGCAGTTTAGCTAGATTGGACAGTCACCCAGGTAGTAGCAGGAAAAAAAAAACACTTTTATCAGGTTAGCAGTCGCTCTTTTAGCCTCTCTGCTGCTAGCACCACTCTGCAGGACCTCGAGGAGCTTGGCTGAGTAGTAACAAGCGCAAAACCCGCGCCAAAGTGGGTTTTATAAAGGGGGACTTTGAAAAGCTAGAAATTGGCCCAAAATGGCCAATAGACTACCAGATTCTTGTGCTGGGAACACTCCTCCAATAAAATGTTCTGCCACTGGACTGAAGCATGTATTATCCCTTCTAATATTTTCCAACTGTTCCAAAATTCTAATCTTAACTTTTCTTTTGGTCTGACCTATATACCATCTAACCTCAATACACCCAGAGCCCAGAATGTATATAGCACCACATGATTAACAATTAAACCTTGCTTAAACCTTGCTTGAGATAAAAATCTATGCCCATTGATTATAGTATTAGACACATTTCTGATTCTATGGCACACACTGCACCTCCCACAAGGAAAAGACCCTAATGAACTATTCTGGGTCCGATTGGAAATTGGGTAGTTCAACAACTCTTTTAAGTTTAAAAATCTACCAAAAGAAAAAGTCACATGTTGTGGAAATAAAGTGCTGAGTTTATCATCAGCTGTTATCATTGGCCACAACCTTGTAACCACCTGTCTGAGTGTGTCTGAAAAGGGACTAAATCTAGTAACATAAAATATTTTATTTTCTGTTCCCTCCTCTCTTGAAATAAATTGAATTCTATATCCAAACTTACTATTCTCATGCAATTGTTCCCAACTTATCACATTATTCAACAATTTATTCTTTGCTTCATTAAGAATAGATCTAGAATACCCTCTGGCTGATAATCGCTTCTCTACTTCTTTAGACACCATCTCAGAAGTATTCATCCATACTCTTCTAAATTCAATATAAGGCAATGACTTAATGAGATGTTCAGGGTGCATGCTGGAAGCATGCAAAAAATTATGCATAGCAACTCTTCCTAAAGGGAACATATTGAATAACTCCCATCTCATTCACAAACATCCAGAAAACTAATGGTACTGAAGTCTGTGTGTCAACAAAACTGTAAACCATGACTGTTAGAATTCAAGTCCCCCACAAATTTCTCAAACTCAGATAGAGGTCCCTTACATATGAAAATCAAATTGTCTATGTATCAACTATATAACATAATTTTCTCCTTGTAATAAATATGGTTGCACTCAAACTGCTTTTCAAACTCCCCCATGTACAAAACAGCAAAGCAGTGACAAAAGGAGTCCCCGCAGCAGTGCCCCATATTTGCAAATAATATTCCTTGTTAAAACTAAAATAGTTGTGTGTTAAACAAAATTCAAGTAACTCCAAAATGTAGGCACTGTGAGGCCCTTCACCTAGTACTGATGCCATAGCTTCAAGACCCTTACCTGTTGTAATATTCATGTACTAAGAAGAAATATCCAAAGTGGCACAAAAATATTCTTTTCTCCACACCATGTTCTGCATTAGAATTCAAAGCTCATGTGTGTTCTTTATGTGGGCTGGTACAGAACTCAAATGCATTTTAAGTAAAGAGTCCAATAATACACCCCCATATTTTCCAGGTAAGAACCGATGCCAGCAACAATTGGTCTCCTTGGTGGCCTGCTCACATTCTTGGGAATCTTTGGTATAGCATAAAAGTATGGGTTCTGCACATTGGCAACAAACAACTTCTTAACAGACTGTTATGAAAGGAATCCCAGTCTTTCCCCCTTCTCTAATAGTTCACTTAACTCAATTTTAAACCACGCAAGGGGGTTGTAAGGGAACTTAACATAAATTCTGTTATCACACAGAAGTTCAGTTGCCATGTTCTTGTAGCCAGCTTTGTCCATAATAATCCAGTTACCACCCTTGTCTGCTACCCTAAAAATATAATCTCCTATCTGGCCATGATGTTTGGATAATTCCTGCCATTCTTCTTGCATTTGAATTTACTAAATTCTTTTTCAATGTTATTCAACAACAATGTTTCAAACACAAAAAAACAGGAAACAGTTTAGGGGGACAAAAGGTGTTTTCCACGTTAGGTAAACTAGGAATCTTAAGCTGACCATAACCAGTAACAAAAGCAATAATACATACAATGCTTTCTTCAGTGCTGCAATTAAGTATGTTTAAACTTTCACCATAGTCCTATATAGATACATCTAACAATAAGTCCTCAGAATTTTCAGATATGTAGGATTGCATTAAAGAAACATACTAATAGTTGGTCTCAAGGGGGTATTTCTTTTCCAGACTTTAATTTATATACTATCTCTTCTATTGTAAAAGTTATTACTTTATTAATAGATCAGTCATATGTCACAAAATGGAAAGATTATTGGGAGCTAATTAGTATACACTTCATGAAAATCTCCTTAACACATAAAAATATGATTGTAAATAACTCCATGTTATGGTTACTAAAGGAATTTTGTACTTCACCTATTACACCTAAACATATGGTTTGTTACCCATTAAATATTATTATTAGTTATTGTAACTTTATATTCATGCACCCTAAGTATAAGGAATGGAATTTTATTGTATTTCCTATAATGTATACTCAGGGTATGCTTTTGTCATCTACATCTGAAGGAACTCATTTAGCTATAGATAATGATCTAAAGTACTGGTATCAGTTGATATCTGATAATAAAGTTAAAAATCTAGATTTCTTAAAACAAGAATTTGATCTAAGAGAAACTTGCTGGTTAGAGGTTCAGACCTTTCGACAACATCTCATTAATAAAATAGATTTAATGTCTATAACTGTTAAAGAATCTATTCCAACACTGATTGATTACTTGATATTAAATTTACAACATAAAGTTTCTGATAAAGGTAAACTTTCATACATACATAAAGTTATCAGACAAGAAACTTTTTACAGTGTAGATTCATACTGGAATTATTTCACTTCTATTAATGGGGACCCACCAAATCAACAAGATAAACAATATATATTGGAATCTGCTTATAGAACTACGTCTTCCATTGTCTGGAGACTTTATACATGGAAATTTTTACACAGATCTTTTTATACACCTTTGATGATGAATAAAATAAATAATAAAGATAATCTATGTAAGAGATGTAATGTAGAAATTAATGCTGACTGGGCTCATATGTTTTATGACTGTATAAAATTGAAAGAATACTGGAAGTCAATTAATGAATTTTTGCAGGCTCTTTTTACAGATAATTACATTATTTCTAAATCTCTTATATTATTCAACACACCTGTACCTCAAAGTGTTAAAAAGGTTAAGCTTCCCTTGTTATGGTCTATTCTAGCAGTGGCTAGGAAAATAATAACTAGAAATTGGATTTCAGATACACCTCCTTCGTTCAATGAATTTAAAAATGTTATGAATATAGTGTGCCATATGGAAATAAACACAATTAGGACTAGAACAAATAGAAAAACATCTTATTTTATTGTATGGGATAATTTACAAAATTTGTTAAAAAAATTTTAATTTCAATAGCATGGTATTTTAGTTTAATTAATTGATCTGATTGTAGTGGATGTCTTTGTAAATACTTTAGTTGTTTTGTTGAATATTATAATAATACCTATTTTTAATTACTTGTATAAAATTGTTATGATATTTCTCTTATATGTTAAAACAATAAACCTGTTTTGAAAAGTGTCTCTAGAGAAATACACCTTCAAATGAAGTTTGCTACAGAATTTACTAGCTTCACTAAGTACATTAGCAAAAGAGGGACATTTAGTGGGAACAAACAGTTCCCACTAACAACACACCAATAACTGTGTCAGAAAGTGCTAAATTTGCTAAATTAACAATTTTTAAACAATCAACATTACTATCTTGAATTTTACTGAGTCCATTATCAACAATTTGTGAAGATACATGTTGCAAATTTCCAAAAATTAACATTTCTCTTTCTCTTTCTGTTTGCTGCCTGTATTCCCTTTGTTGCTGCTGTGCTGAAAACTCTGCTTGCCTGCAATGAATCTGATTGGTACTACTGACCAGCTGATCCTGCATTATTCAGCATTTCAAATGAGACATTCTTTTTTGATGAAGTTTCAGCTGAAGAATATGAAGAATCAAGACTAAATGACAAAAATCTGTTCTTTCTATTTTGCGACCTTCCCTTACGAGGGAAACAGTGAACTGAATACACAGAACCCCTGGCAAAGTCATTTATGTCCCTTTCTAGTTTTTTCTTCTTTCTGCTGACTGTTTCAGTTTCCACTTTATTCAGTTTTTGTTTAATGTCACCAAATTTTTTGATAAAAGAGGGCTCAGAAATTTGCTGTTTTAGTAAGCTCTCTAGGCTAGTAATCTCTTGCTGAACATGTTTTGAAGTATGCTAGTTCCTTTTCACTAGGATTTTTAACCAGCCCAAAGTACATTGTAATGAAATCTCATGCCATTCTAGCAATAAATCTTATTCTGCCTCTGTAAACCCTCCAGCTGGAAGTCAGTCTATATGTAGACCTCTAGGTGTTATATTTGAAACCAAATATTTCTCTAGCAGTTTAGTGTCATAGAAAAGATTAATTTATTTTACCATCAGTCTCTCCAGCTGTTCAAACTTCACTGACCGATTAGAGCCAAGCTGCATGGATCAGCTCCAGTCAAACAGTTTTTTCTCTCCTTAAGTAGTTCCATGAATAAGCTATTTGTTGCAACTTCCATAATAACACCAGTCACCAAAAGAACTGGTAACACCAACAGTGTCACACTACAAACACTTATCAAAACCAAAGAAAAAACACAAAAACCTAATAAATCCAAAAGGCGTACACAGATTGGAGTACCAAACAGCTTTAATCCTGGTACCTTGGCATTTTGCCTTCAAGGATTAGCAAAATATCAAATTGTAAATCTTAAATATACTAACTAATTCAACAATTATATAATTGTGTTTCAAAATTTGTCTACACATCCCACTTTTAAAGTGACCAGTGCACATGATACATAAACACATCCCTTAGTCATGGAAAACTACTACATTTCCCATAGAACTTCAGCAACAGCAAAATTACAACAACAAAATTACAATGAATTCTACAGTAACAACATTATCAAAAACATTTAACCAAGTTTACATAAAAAATACACCACCCTCTCATAATGTGTGTATGTACTCATAAGAGAAATACACACATGCACACACACACACACACAAACACACACATATATATATATTTATATATATATATATATATATATATATATATATATATATATATATATATATAGACGTATTATCAATGACATTTTTCAAAAAGTTGGCAACAAAATCAAAATCAGGAAAACTTGTCTTATCACTATTTCTGGACCTTTCTAAAGCTGTTGATACTCATATAAATGTTCTATAGTATCTCTCTGATTCATAGATTCGTAGACTGTTACTAGGCTGAAAACCCATGAGCCTTTCTAAGCCTAGCTAAGTTTTCCTGATAGAATAATGATGTCCTGTAGCCAAATAGGACATTGAGGGCCAGGAAATTATAAGCTTCCTGTGCCTATAAGGGACATGGGTAGCAGGCCATGTGTAAATTTCCTATTCCCCATCCACTGGTCTAGGTTGTGGTTAAACTGGTTAATAGACAACCTCAGCTTTACATGGATGGGAAGCCTGTTCCATGGGAGGATTTTATAGTTTATAGGTGATTATTTGGCTAATGACCCCTGGAGGCCTTTTTAAGCTTAGCCATGCTTCCCAAGTTGAGAATCAAACCTTGTACTCTGTGTCTGTGAGGTAAACATCTTAACAATTAAACCATAATCTTTAAGTTGTGTTATGTCTGTCACTTAACATAGTCCAGTGGCTTACCATCTACTTATTTAATAGAGAGTAATCTGTAAAATGAGAAGGCTTTAACTCATCATATCTTCCAAATACTACTGGTATATCACAAGGTTCTATTCTCGGTTCCCTCTTGCTTAACATCTTTATTAATGATCTCCATAATTCTTGTCATTCAGCATCCCCTATACAATATGCTGATGATTCTGCTATGATCTGTTCCTCAAAAAATCTTACGCACAACAGCTAACCCAAGAAGCATTCACCTCTGTTGAACTATAGCTTTCCAGCTCATATCTCCTATTCAGTCCTAAAAACACTAAACTGCTTTTTCCCCAAAACACTTACCGATAAAAATACAGAGTTCAAAATCAATTCTCTGAATAATACTACAATAAAAGTAATTTCCCATACTAAACTCTTAGGAGTAACAATTGATGATGACCTTAAATTCTATCTACAAATACAGGAAAGAATAAAAAATATCAGCGACTAGGACTGCTCTATAGACACAAACTCTATCTAAACACAGCCACAAAATACACCCTTGCTGCTGACTACTTTCTACTCTCATTACTATATGGCACTGCTACTCTTACACATGTCAACACCTCTCAAAAAATCAAAACTAGAATTGCACTACAACAAAATAGCAACATTTGCTACAAATGCAGCCTATCACAGCCATCACTGTACTGGCCAGAACTTCCACAGCACCTTAATTACTTAGAGCTGTTAACTGCCCACAAGATAATTTATAAACCCAACTATTGACCCTGTATTTCTTCCATACTATTTAACTATACAGCCAGTAGACCCTTAGATCAGATATTCAACATTAGCTTTCCTGCTATACATAAACCTAGGAGAATTATAGGTCAGAGCCCATACCCCTATTCAGTAGCTAAAGTATGGAATTCCTTACTTATAAATATCAGAACTAAGCCACACCTTCCTACCTTCAAGCATTCTCTAAAAGAATATGTTACTAAATATTTGAACTGTTCCTGCCCTCAAGTGGGCTAAAATCTCTAAAGTTGTCGGTTGCTAGCTAATCAACTTTGATTAAGCATTTCTGTAAAACAACTTTTTGTCTCGGTCCCCTTCAAGAAACACATCACACTGAATGACATTTGACAACCTTTATTGAATTTCCATAAACATAATTTTAACCAATATTCATTCATTTCAACAAAAACATGATACAGGTGAAATAACATCCATGTAACATTATCTTAGGACAAGACAGTGTAAACCTGATCATCCTGATCAGTAAGCAGCGTCCATACCTCCACTCACTTACTTATGAAGCAGTGTACCAGCTCACCTCCATTCCAGTTTATAGCATTATACCATCAACCAAATAAGCAGCATCCTCCGCTTGCTTATGTACTTATGAAGCAGCGTACCCGCTCACTTCCGTTACCATTTATTGCATTATACCAACCAAATATGCAGCTTCCTATGCTTGCTTATGTACTTATCAAGCAGCGTAACCACTCACTTTCCTTTCCCAACTTATTGAATTGACCATCCAACACCAGAGGGGGAACAAGTCTGCCCCTCTTCTCCACCCTAACCAAACTAAACATAACCACATCTCCAGTAATAAAGGGGGAGGGAGGGTGAGTAGCAAGTTCATGCCAAAATGTGCTCCTTCTCCAGTTACACTTGCCTAAAATCCTTTAAACTCCTCCCTACCCCTACCTCATTTCCTCTCAAACCTCATACATTCCTATTTAACCCTATCCTCCCCCTGTCCTCCTAGTTCCTGCTACTCTATTTTTCTAACCACACTTGAAGATGTCCTGGACAAATTGATCTATTCCAAACCTTATTTGTCCTGATCCCCTTCAAGAAATACATCACACCAAATGACATTTGATGACCTTTATTGAATTTCCATAAACATAATGTTTAACCAATATTCATTCATTTCAACCAAAACATGATACAGGTGAAGTATCATCCATGTACATTTTCTTAGGACAGGACAGCGTAACCCTGCTGATCCTGATCAGTAAGTAGCATCCATACCTACACTCACTTACTTATGAAGCAGCATACCCGCTCACTTCTGTTACCATTTATTGGATTATACCTTCAACCAAATAAGAAGCCTCCTCCAATTGCTTATGTACTTATCAAGCAGCGTAACCGCTCACTTTCCTTTCCCAACTTATTGAATTGACCATCCAACACAAGAGGGAGAACAGAAGAGGGCAAGCCTACCTATCTTCTCTGCCCACCAGCCTGATCAGGCTGTTCCCCCCACTCTTCCACAAACTTCCAGCAATCTAACCACCATTAAGGCATCTGGCCAATCATCATTCGGTGTACCCCATCCCTACTAACCAAGCTGGAACAGAGTTATCATCTCTTAAAACCCTATCACCTAACAAAACAACCAGTTACCTAAACCACTAAAAACAAAAACACTGACCCTTCTCCTATCCTGAGATAACCTAGCATACCCACTGTGCATGAGCTAAATAATCCTTACCTCTTGACCAATGGAAGCTCCACAATGACTTCAAGGGCATTATAAAAACCACCCAGAGTCAACTACATGCCATCATGCCACATTGCAACCCCATGTATCACCCAATCCAGTAATAACCAAATGAGCTCTCCTTAATGCCAGAGCAATAACAATTCTAATATCTCCCTGATCATTACCCTTCAACTGGACAACCAACACTAAACCCGAGGCCATCTGAAGCCACACAGAAGCAAGAACAAACCATGATGCCACATCCCAGCCCCGTTTCACTGCTTAAGATAACCAAAAGAAATATCATTAAACGCCTGTTGTCTATCAATCCTGCCATCACACTAACTATCCTTTATAAGCAATAAAACAGCTCAGCAACCATCATGTCATTCTAGCAACTCATCAACATGAGCCATACCATTTCCTTATTAAACAAAAGGCAGTGAATCCTAATCCCCAACCACTCCAACTACACCACCCATGCCCACTTAATATGCAACCCTTATATACAACCTGCCAATTACCCTTCCTTTTATCTAACCAGCCACCAGCCCAACTCCCGCCAGCTGGTCCCCACATGCTTCCTTTGTCAAACAATAAAATTATCCATGACTTCCCATTCATCTTCCAAAGCCTAACCAAGTTAATTCCTCAATGATCACCTGCCAAATGCACCCCAAAAAAACTAAACCAATTTCTCCACCTATCCCCCACAACACCAACATACCTAAAGTGCTCCATCAAACCCTACATACTGTTAAGTCGTACATACCGATCCATCTCCCATCCATCCAGAGTGCAAGTCACAATTTAATGAGTAACTGCAAATTCAGCCCTTAGTGTCCACCCATGTCCATTTAGAAATAGATTAGCTGCTCTGAGTGAATTGAACTTGATATCCCCAGACCACCACATATCTGAGCAGAACTCCAAATACTCAGCATCCCCAGTTGTCCCTCTATCCCATCATCCAAACAACCCCTCCAAATTATACCCCCCAAACCAACACCTGCTATAAAGTGTGTAAACAAATTCAAAACCCCATGACCAATCCTGTCCACCTACCACAACAGCCATTCCAGAGAACTGTCAAAGGCAGCCCACTGATAAACTATAATAGCAATGCAAATCCTATGTGCAATTCAATACACCTACCAAGAGCTCACCCTCCTTAATCCACCACTTAGCCTTAAATTCCCCTCTAAAGCTTCCCTATTAATGAGTCACCTCTGCATCCAACAGCAAATGCTAATTTGCCCCAAACACTCACCTGCAATGCTCCCCCAAACTGTACTCATCCTTACGTTGCCCCTGAAACATACAAAATAACTAACCTACCCCTTCTTAACCACTGTAGCTGCACAAACATTACCTCCCTGGCAAGAAATGGATAGTTCTACTTTTTGAGTCCAACACTCATATGATTCAATGAATAAAATCAAAGTCCTTCACCCCCCCCCATGTATTACCCATGTAACCAATTCAGGCTGCTGCAATCTCAATGACCAAATGTTCCTTCCACACACAATACAAGCACACCAAAATGAGTAAATAAAATTACATCAAAACCTGTGGCCTCGATTCCTTGCTGCTGCAGCAACTGAAAACCTCTTGGTAGCAACTTTAATCACCTAAGAAGAGTGCTTCCTTCCAAGCACCAGCTGATAGTACCCATGCGCCGATCATGACTGACTGCCTTATGTAGCATTCCGACATCTAAAACACCCAACATAACACCACTATCTGCCAAGAAACAGAAAAATGTAAATCATCTGAAATACAAACACATTTGAAGAAAACCTGCCCTCCCAAAGCCTTCCCTAGACCCCAGAGCATACCCCAACATGTCACAATAATTCTACCCCTTAATGGACAACCCCAACTCCCTTTAAACACCGCCAGTCCTGCTTCATCCTACCTGTAAGTTAATTTTAGTTACCTTTCACCACACCTTGCACCAAGTCTGACATGTCCAGTGAATACTTACTAAAGTAGGATTAGCATTCATCACCTCTCATGAGCCATTCCTGCAGTCTGCCAAGTGATGGTCCTCTGCGCATCTGTAAATAAAATACAAATTAAGTACTCAACACTTCTCCTTCACGCCAAAATTCTCTGCACACCCAACCAAATTGTGCTGCCAACTGCACACCGCCATATCCCCCAAGAAATCCTCCTGCTTACAATAAAGAAATATACTACAATAACGGTGTTATGCCACCCCTGCAGTGACTGGAGCCCTATGTATCTGACCTATTAAAATAAAGAATGCAAGTGAAACAACAAATGTATATTCTACTTAACCCTACATGTAGGGGATAATTGAAGCAACAACATACACCCAGTGTTAGTGATTCCTCTTAATTTTATACACGCTTACCACATTTAACTTGCTATCAGAATGATTTACTTGAAATACCTAAAATAATGACTACCATATTCACCAACTCCCTCAGACAAGGTACCTAAAAGACTACTGCAACCTCCATAAATCCATATGGACCAACTATCAGTGTTGTGGACTCCAAGCCTTGCCAAATACCCCATACAAAATCAAAGACTGTATCTTATGCCAATCAAGTAAATGCCTTAAGCACTATACCGTCCTCACCCGCACTGTCTCACTTCGAACATTAGTCCTTGATATGCCAATAACTAATAGCAATGAAAGCAATGGAGGGGCACGTTGTACCACCCTGAAACTCAGAGCAATGCTTTTGGGTTTTTTTTTTTCTTTTATTACCCCCCAACACTGAATCACACTGAGTCATATACCAAACATAACTTCATTCTTCAATGACTTCTCATTACTTTGCCAAAAAAACGCAGATGAACAGCAGCTACAACTATGCAGCCAAATCTGAACATTCTGTAAAATTTGTACAGTGGCAACTTTACTTCAGAGGCAAAATGTACATCATCCATTTACCAAGTACCATCTTTAAGATGAACCTGGACAGCTGGATGGGAAACTATACCCCTGGGATCCCACCTATGTCCCTACTGAACAGGGGAGGCAGGAGATGACTTTCAGGGAACATGGGCAAACTTCTTGGCTAGGCATATAAAGGCCTCCTGGCCAATAGCCTAGTATCATCCTATAAACCAGCACAAATACCTAAAAACACCTTCCCAAACCTGCAATGATTTGCCAGTGTTTTTTGCACACAGAGAACTAAGTGTCATATGCAGTCCTCCCTGCCCCAATAACACTACTAGCACTGTGAGCATATGTGAGTAACATGCCACACTCATAGGAACCACAAAGCCCACAAAGACAGGAAATGCAAAAGTATGTGCACAGCCAATTGCTTCCACAGACCTAAAGTTGACATAGTCAACCAACTTTGCACTAGCCTTACCCCGAAGGGTGCAAAAATCTGAAAGGAAAGAGAGAAAAAGAAAAGAAAAAACTCACAACACACACCTAGTGTGTACAAAGCCAGAAGGAATGTATGCCGAAGATCCATACACCTACAACATTTGTAGACCATTGCCTTCACCAAACTAGACCCCCCCCCCAAATGACCCCTAATCTACAATGAAAATTAATTCTTTAGCTCATATCTAAGAGGCATCCATATCATGCTACCCACCCCTTACCATCTGGACTAAGCTAGGAATCGGGTTTAAAGACTCAGCAATAAAACCCTGCCCTAGAATAATATGGAGCAGAGCCAATATTTGAGCTAAAGCATGTATTGAAATCAGAAGAAGGGGCCCTGAATGCTCTGGATGTTCTAGATTCTTTTGAAATACATCCTCAATTGATTAAGAGCTATGGGCTAAGGTGAGAACAGACCACTGGACTTATCGTACCTATCAAGAGAGCCATAAGAAACAGTGGGAGAAAAACTCAAATAATACTGCCCCTGAAATGTAAACAGTCCATAGGATAACAGGTTTACCATAGCATGAAACATTTGATGGGTACAAAGTCTGCTTCCAAGTGAACTTTCTACTCTCTCTTCCACACATCTTTTTAAAAAAAAACATCTCAAAGAACATCTTAAAACTCACTGGCTTTGTCCCTGCACAAATACTGACTGATTTTTCACTTTACCCATTAATGCTCTCCCTTTTACTTCACTTCTCCAGTGTACTGTATTGCTTAAACCATTCAATGTCCTTTTTACTGTACTGTGCTTCCTACCTGTGCTAACAAATTAACTAACCTGAAACTATCCTCTGTCCTAAAACAAAAAAAAAAAAAAATGCCTTTTTATAACTTTTTTTTAAAAATGTATTACTCTGTGTTTTTTTTCCCTGTCAAATATGGTTTATTTTTCTGTATTTGATCTTAGTTAATTCCCCTCTAAATAACTCGGCACACAATATTCTTTTTTCATTTTCTCTCCCAAATATTGTTATTATCTGTACTTGATTATAGCTTAATTTTTATATTAATATTGTATAATAAGTTTTCTGTCTATGCTTGGAGCTTTTCTCCCCGGGCCTCTACTGAAAATGGGCATATATCCAGTTAGACTAGCCCAGTCAACAAATGTAAATAAAATAAAAAATAAAATAAATAAGTCTGAACTGTACATCTGCCGTTAATGTCTAACCTCAGAGATATGAGGCCCTACCACTACAATAAGGAATACTCGTGGTCACTTAGCCTCACAACAGTCTCACCAACTATCCATATCTCACTGCGCATGAACAAACTCATTATTTGTGGGCAGCTCCTGACATGTTCTTCATGTAAGGGACTGCTAACCCCTTGTTCTGTTGTCCCTAGAGCACAAACGAGCCACCTAAACCCTCAACAGAGAAAGAAGAAGAAGAACTCCCACACAAACCACCACTGGAAAACACTGAGAAGCCGCAGACAAAAATTTTCAACATGTCTCAACCTGTCAAAGCAAGAAATACAAACAAAGTCACGAGGAACCGTGGAACCAAGCATCAAAAGCAAACATTGCTACAGACCTAGTTAGAAAACATGCTACAAAAGAAATGCAATGGCAATACCCCGGCCCCCATTCATGGTCTGTTCCCCGTGCCTGTTCATCCAAAACACCACAGTGCCAGCTAGGCTACAGCAAACTTTGAGAGAGACAGACACAAAGAGGGGCAACGTCCACTGTCATGGTTCGCTACCTTCACAACCCAGGAAAAAAACAAAACTTGGAAAATCCATGTGCAACTGTCCACAAAGTGACCATGCTCCACAATGCCCCACAAGCTGGAATGGCTCCAGATTTTCAGCCCCACATGTCCGTGTGTGCACACCTTCAAAACAGAATTAACAGAGCTACAACTGCCACTCTAACTCTCTCAGTGAGTCAATGATTGAGACATGCTCCACCTTGACAGCACCGAAAGAGAAATGATCAAAGCAGCATCTGTGTGACTGAAATGCAAGGCATCCACAGTCCATGGCACGATCCCTGAAGACACCACATTCTTCCAGCTGTTTCCTCCCTAAACTGCACATCAAAAATCGTCAAGGAAATCTACAATATTTCAATGTTCTGCACCACCAAAGAAAACTGCCATGACAACAGACAAAAGTCCAAAGCACTAAACCAGGCTTTTGTTCCAAGAACAAAGCTGTAGACTGTCATGAAACTCATGTCCTTTAAAAGAATAAGATGTCTGACTCGTATATGGAGTCATATTATGTGTTCTGTTCCACACCCCCAGTTGTCGATGCAACACTGAACATGCGCAGTAGCACCCCCCCACCAGCAGAACTCACAGCCCATAAAATGGCCATCAACACATAAACCGCCACTGAATTCCGTAGCAACAAGGAAAGCCACCCAAGACCTGCATGAGTGGCTGTGAATGGGTGTACAACCTTTGTAAAGGGCCAAAAAACTGTCAGCTTCTACGCTAAGCACAAAGTCCCCCCCTTTTTCTTTTGACAATCTGCAACAAACAACGTGGTATGGCCCTGCTCCCATTGACTCATAAAGCTATACAAGTCCCGGAGCAAGCAGGCACACTACCTTCGTTTCTTCCAAGCCACAGTAATTAGTGCAAATTATCAAAGTTCTAGCACAAATATGCATACATATATATATATATATATATATATATATGTGTGTATGTGTATACACACACACACACACACACACACACACACCCATATATATATATATATATATATATATATATATATATATATATATATATATATATATATATATATGGGTCTACTTCTAATGACCGAACGCCGATTCGCCGACAGTGAAATCACCGACGCCAGAAAACCGACAACACACAAACCCGACAACGCGAAACACCGAACACCATAACACCGACACACTACACGTAAACAACACAGTACACTACAACACATATCCACTAGCCCTAACCCAAACCCTAACCCTAAGGTCCGACACTACGCACACTCTCCCTACCTGCACCTAACGCTAACTCACTTACACACCCTGAACCCCAAGCTCCGACACTACCGCACACTCTCCCTACCTGCACCCTAACCCTAACTCACTTACACACGCCGAACCCCAAGCTCCGACACTACCGCACACTCTCCCTACCTGCACCCTAACCCTAACTCACTTACACACCCCGAACCCCAAGCTCCGACACTACCGCACACTCACCTATCACACACCCTAACCCTACATCCCTGAGTATTGCACACTTACCTGTCCGCTCCCTACTCCTAAATCCCTCACTATCGCATACTTACCAGGTCGCGCTTACACATTCCCCTTGTCGGTCTTCCGTCTGTCGGGATTCGAGCGTGTCGGTCAACTGCATTGTCGGTCGTTTCGTGTCGGTGATTTCACTGTCGGCGAATCGGCGTTTCGGTCATTAGAAGGAGACCCATATATATATATATATATATATATATATATATATATAAATACACATATACACACACACACACACATATATATATATATATATATATATATATATATATATATATATATATATATATATATTACCCTATAAAAGTAATACTGCAAATTCTTTCCTCTTAAACTATCTTCTCCCAGCTTAACTGCACACCCACAAAAAAAAAAAAAAAAAAAAAAAAAATTATCTGTTTCTTTATGCAAACCACCTGCTTCCTACCTGTCACTACAACTTACCAGAAGCACAGGCCTACCTGCCACAGGAATACCTACAGGTCATCTCGGATGTAAGACTTGCCTTAGCAAATTCACACCAAAATGTGACTCCTACTCTAGTTACACTTGCCTAAAATCCTTTAAGCCCCTCCCTACCCCTACCTCATTTCCTCCTAAACCTCATACATTTCTATTTAACCCTATCCTCCCCCTGTCTTTCTAATTCCTGCTACTCTATTTATCTGACTCCACTTGAAGATGTCCCCGGACAACATGGTCTGTTCCAAACCTCATTTTTCCACATGACATTGTCCCCCTTCCCCTAGTATAATTTCTTTACTATTTTTAGTCTTTCTTATGTGTTCTACTGACCCTTCCTATCTCACAAATTACCCCTAACCACTCTATATACATAATTTTCTTTTCCAATAATTTTCCAGTACCAATCTGCTCTTCCTCCCCTACATAATTTAAACCTAACTTCTCTGTCAACATCCTTCCCTTGCTAACAATATTTGATGCCAGTCTTTCCCCTAACTTAAAGTTAAACATTGTAGATAAATATAAGGTATACCTGTCATTAGCTACTATTCTTAACAATAACTGTTATTTTCATATACTGAACTGTAATGCTAATCCTATTGTAATTTTGTTGTATAATGTTTTACTGTTTTATATTTTCTGGATCTTTTCTCACTGGGCTTCTGGTAAAAATGAGTGTCTCTGGACCTAGTCAGACTTTCCTGGTAAACAAATGTAAAATAAAAAAATGATCTTTATATCCAAATGATGTCCATAATGATTAAGACTTACAAAATATCCCAATTAACATGCAAACCAAAGAGTAGACAGGTCACATAAACAATACATTCCATATAAACTGAAAGAAAATCCCAGCCAGCCAAGACAGAATTTAAATTGTGTGTGATACCATAAACCTCCAGTAAAGGAAGCCCATGGGATATGTGCAGATGACCCCTTAAAAACATGAAGTGTTTCAGCTACATGGCTTCTGAATGTCCATGCCTTTTTTTTTAACTTTTTTTATGGTTACATTCAGGCCAATAAATCAAATCCCACTAGGTGTGGACATGCATGTTTCAGCCTCTTTATTGACCTCATCAACACAACATAAGTGAATAGTTTTGTTATACTTCACAAATACAAGTTCTTTAAATCTAGATGATGCCCATAACAATGAAAGTACCTGCAAAATATCTCAACTAACATCCAAACCAAGTGGTAAAAAGGTCGCACAGACAAACCATTCAGTAAAAACTGCAAGAAAAACACAGCAAAGCTGCAATTTCCACTATGTGATAGCTTAAACCTCCCTTAATGGGATCTACAGTCCTCCAAAGCCATCATCAGACCCTCCACCTTCTTCCTGGTGACATATGGTGACATATTGGTGGTTTCCCTGATAGGGTCGTCTGCACTCCCTCCCCTGAAACAGACCAACAGAGGATATCATGGAACCCCCAGGACTATTACTGCTGGTTGATCTACAAAACCCTACACAGATGTTGGCCTGGAGACATCTGGAAACCCAACAGGTATACACACACCAGCTGAACATTGTGGTGGCCACTGCTGTTCTGCATCCACTAATGTGGCAGAAACAGCAGAAAATATAAACAAAAACAAAAAATACAATATAAAAAAGGATAGCATTAAAGACAGCAAAAAGTACTATATAAAAAGGATAGCATTAAACAGAGGAAGAAACACAAAAGCAACAGCAATTATATCTAATCTGTATTTCAGTCTATGAGATAATACTTACTGGACAAGTAAAATGCTATTAATTATTCAATGTCAAACAAAATCCAATTTACCTGCCAGAAAAAAAGGTATTAGAGCAGTAAATGTATCACATGGCCCCAGATTAAATACAACCTATCCAGTTCTCCTGTGTGCATGGAATGTGAACAGGAAATGAGTTACAAAGAGTGACCATAGGCAGCATAGAAGCAGTGGTGGCTGGTGACTTCTGTGGGAGGGAGGGACTTCAGGAAGAAACTGTATTAGTGGGGCTGATTGGAATGTGGTAGGACTCTATATTAGTGCAGATATATGACCATTACCTGTAACCAAATGACAGATGTGGTCATTCTCTTTCATCTATGTACCTGTTCATTGTTGCCACTTTACTCACTATATGCTCACCAGGTATCTGACTTGCAATCAAAACCAGCATTATGTGAAACATAGCACAAGACAAAGCACTAAATAATACCCTCACCCCATTGCACATCATTCCTCTCTCCACTTCCCCAGTGCTCCTACTGTATTTATTTTCCTTTCACACCTTTCAAATGGATTACTTTGCTTCTTGCTTTTTCACTATCTGTCTTCCCTTTCTCTTTTTAGCTTCCATCTTATGTGTAGAACACACTCTAAGTTGCAAAGACTGTACTGTAATAAGTTTGGAGGATGTAATTGAGTTACATCTGAGGATCTTAGTGTAAAGGTTCTAGATGCTTTTAGAGCATTTTTCCAACCTTTTGATTTAATGATGGCCTGAAAAAAATTTGCAAGTGAGGAAAGAAATTCAGTCATGTTTGTGTTTCAAGGAAAAATAAGTTATTTCTAAATCCAATGTTCAAAGCTAGGAAAACAGTAGTTGTCCAATAAAATGAAAAGACAATATAACAATATATAAATCCTATCTGGGAACAATGCCTGCCTTCCTAGACCTCTAAATAGGAATGGCTACTTTCACTGGTATTAGACCGGGATGAAAGAAGTACAAATAGACAGAAACATATATTATACAGCTAAGGGAGTGTCTAGAACAAGAAACCAAAGCACATAGACAAAATCCATCCACATGTGTGGAGTACATTTGACTCTAGAAGGAATCTCAACCAAAATCTTATCCAGTGAACTAACCACCGGTAGACACAAACACCATTTAATACATTTTCCCAATGATCATTTGCTGTCAAATATATTAGGTGCTGCAGAGACTGCTACAAAAAGCAAATGTTGATTTGAATGCTGATGTTGACTATAACAGAAAGTGAAAAAGATGATGGCCAACTTACTACTGTGTGTGTTGGGGTGGTTACAGTATAGCAAACAGTTATATTCATCACAGGCAATCACCATTCTCATTAACTACAGAAACTTATTAAATGTGCACTACTCAGATAACTGATTGTGTTAAAAATAGCCAAAGTATTCCAGCTGTCTTCAGACAACTGCAAACTTCTTCTACAAAGCCAGAGTAATGACTGCTTAACATGAACAAACAACGACAACTATTTTTAGATACAACTGTGGAGTATATCTTCTCTCACCTCACTGATGTCAGAATAAAGTGTGCCACTCACTGCACTGGATACACATATATATGTCTCAGTCTTTTATAAAACAAATCAAGGGCAAGCTGAAAAGAAATGGAGAACCAAATCAGTGACAAGTACTACATTTGCAAACTTAGATATTTGCTAGAATAATAGAATTTGCATTAGCATACTTTTAGACATCTGGAATTTAGATGTGTGGAACCTTATTTACCGAATGCAGTCATCACTGATGTGTCAGAAAAATACACTTAACTTGCAAGAGACAAATATGTGATAGAAAATAAATAAATCACAGACATTCCACAAATTTAGTGACAGTTGGCAACTATGCCCCATATATACATACATACATGCAAGCATGCACACAAGTCTCCACACACAAGCAGAAAAAGATACATAAACACACACACACACACACACACACACACACACACACACACACACACACACACACACACACTCACACGCCTGCATATATAGTATGGTTCCCCTTAAATTGGTTGACTGTGACTAATGTCAAGAATTTTCCTGCCTGTCTAACTTTGTCTACAATAAAGCTCTTGACAGTGGTACAAACTTGCTATAATACCAGGGCTGAAGAATTTGTCCTTTCCATGGAATTTTGAGATATTGGAGTTGGTGTATATAATAAAAGGAGGTAGGGGGTTGCCTCCCTGCAAATATGTTGTTTTTTTACACACATCATCTGAGAGTATGCATGTTGTGAGGCTGATTTTTTCCTGACTTTATTTTTGTCAGTGTTTTTCATGTCAACCTTTTCCAGTTTTGCCTTGTTTAAAAAACCACACACACACACACACACACACACACACACACACACACATATATATATATATATATATATATATATATATATATATATATATATATATGTATACAAAACATTGAGGACTGAAGTCACTAAATAATGGCAGACATTTGAGTTTCAGAGTTCATATCCCTCACAAAATGCAGGAGAATATATAACCTATCCACACCAAGAGAGACAAATGCTTCAGAGAGCAAAAGCTCCAACCAAATCAGAATAAAGAAGAACCAGCAGCCGCAACGAGTGGTACAAATGCCAAAACTTTAATGTGTCCAAAATGAAAACAGCCCCCAAATATATCACACCAACAATATATAACCTGTTACTCTAGCAGCTTTTAAGTTTTTAAGAGCAATATTTAGAAACTGTCCCTATTTTCAGGTCTTTGTCCCCCATTATTTTTGGCATTTTCCATATTTTTTGCACTAAAAGGTTGAGAGGTATGAACTTATCCCTTTCTGTCTTTGGCTGTCTCAGTTATTTTAGGAAGCATGAGCCAATAGGAAGAGCTCCTCAATGTTTCATGCAGCAGTCTAGTGAATGTTTCTTTAGCGAGGTTTCTGATATCCTCAAGGGCCATGTCTGTTGGTGGGGTACACCTACTGCCAGACTGTTATATTAAGGAGGAAAGTCAATAGGATAGTTTTTAAGTATTGTTCTAATTTAGTTAAGTCATTTACAGACTCAAGAATATTGAGAGTAAAATCATGAGACAATATATTCAGGGAGAGTTGAGAATAAAGGAATGTCTCTGCATGAGACTCAACTGTAATAGCACTTAGCGGGTATGTAACAACTATTACATATCTCTGAATGTGCTGTTACAATTTGGTCTCACTCAAAAGTAGTACTTTACAGGGGTATTTTTTCTGATTTTGTAATTATGGCACTCCATGCACTACAACCTTGTTAATATAGTAAGAAATACTACATGGATATTTGTACTCATATTAGGCTTTTCACAACATTAGTCAACCATTAAAGACTTTAGGATGTGAATAATTGTCATTTTGTTTATATAGTCTCATAATCTAATAGGGTCTTAGGTTCATAGATTGTTACTAGGCTAACAATCACTAAGGGATTTACAAGACTAGCCATGTACTCCAAAACCATTTGGATCCAGAGTATCATGGACATCTTTGTGGAGTGGGGGGACTTGTCAATAGGGAGGTAACTAGGTAAGCAGTAATGCCTGACAGGCTCTGTGTTAATGCATAATTAACGCCTGCCAGGGGTGTTATGAGCTTTGATGCCGCAGGCATCCCAGTCTATAGAAAAGAAGTTAAAGTCATCCATAAATAGGGTGTTTAGTTGGATAGTGAGTGCCTCTAGTAAGTTTAGATAAGAGTTATGAAACTCTAGGGACATAGATGGTGACCTGTAGCTTGCCATGATGTGGCGAGGGACCTTATCTATGGTGACTTGTATATGGATGAGCTCCATGGTATCATCTTGTTTAACCAATTTGGAGGTATGTTTGATGCTAACATAGATCAAAACACCTCTACCTTGGGTCCCATTTGTCTAAATCTTCACTAGCATATATAATAATTTCTCACACATTATGCTATAAGGAATCCTGTATAATTTGCTGATCCTTTATAGGCATATTCTAGAAATTTGGAATATATAGATGTGTAGTGTCTAAAGCTTCTAGAACATTTTATAAATAGTTAATTAGAATAATTAATTAACATTAGTTTCAAGGCTTCTAGCATTGGCATAGTAAACTTATACAGTTCTCTCCTGCTTGAAGGCATTGAATTTTGAAGGTAACTGAATCTTGGTCTCCCTAAAATATCATCATGTGGTACGTATATCTCTTAGTAACCTTTGTAGTTCTACCAACATGACTTTTCCTCTTCAGCACATTGGTTGTTAACTTTGCACTTTTCACAGGAATCAAAGGAAGAAGCTTGAAATGCCCCTCTCTAACGTATATACATATTTATAGAAATGGTCGTCTAAAATTGCCCTTTTGCTTTATCCTTACTAAAGATAACTCCTAGATTTTTTCAAAGACACTTGACAGACAATATTCACTTACAAATCTTAGTAAAACATACATTTACTTACAAAGCTTCAGTCTTCTTTTCCTCAAAACAATGACTCATTCTGGAAACATATCATTCACATCCCTGGGTTGAGTGTTGTCCAAGTTTTATCAGCCAACATGCAAAATCATTTTAATAGAGATGAGACTACAATACACCTCAGGGGCATTACTTTATCAATGTGATAGCCTTGTCTCTTTACAAAGCCTAATAAGAAGCTGTGATCTTTCATGACAGGACAAAGTCTGAATACTGACTCAGCATCCACCCATCTCACTAAAACACTGTACAATTTTCTTACTGAAGACACTCCATTGTCCACTCAGTTATAATTAATTATTCGTGTACTTTCCAGGTGTACTACTGTTCAAAAAGACCCCTTCAGGAGCAGGGAAATAATGCAGCACAAGAAATGTGTTTACTCTTTTTAGGTAAGAAGGTAATGTCCCAAATATTCTACCTGCTTTTTGTTCATCAGAGTTTGCAATGCATCATCTTTACTCCTGGATGATCATAGATTAGCATAGCTTCTTACTGGTCTTGCTACCCAGGAAAATGACATACAACCCATCAAGTAGACTTGGGACCAGTTTTCTATAATGCCTCTTCTCCACTTTCCTCTACTACTCAGCCAGCTTACTATTTTTAGCATGAGTGACTGGTTCATATTCATTTTCTTCATATGCCGGTTTCATCTCCAGACATCTTCTCTCACTTTAACTCATTCAAGCTTATACCACCTTTTTGCATACTTCTTGTTAACACCTATAGACCCTTATGGCTTCCAGACTTTTCTTGGGTCTGACTTTTTAACTTAGTGACTTAGCAGCATATGATAGGCAGAAGTAGAAAGAGCAAGGATGTATTAATAAAATGACACTAAGATTGTTAACCTAGGATACCCTGCACTAGAAAAAGCCTTGATAATATTATGCTTTTTAATTTAATTTTTCAGAAAATGCATTGGAATACAAGGATGTGTGCAGGCTATAAGTGGTGCAACATTGCACACTACATAGGTATTAATGATATCATGCTGATATACTTGACCCTGAGGTCACCCATTACTTTCTACTTTCCTTCACAGCTGGTTTAAATTTCTTACTTTCACTTTTACTTGAGAAAAAAAATCTCGGCGCTAGTCTCATGCTTGTCTATGTTTGCCGCACACCCTCCACCTACAACTGTCAGCATTGTTCTTTGTTTTTGCTGTGCTTCTCTTTTTTTTCTGAAATGTTTGATAGACACGTGATCCTCTGCTAAAAGGTAACAGTAATGACTGACTTTACATCTAGCCTACCTGTATATACATGAGTACTGAAGACCTTGGATTCTTAACTTTCAACATTTTGGACAACATTCTGATGTGCTAGCAAAGTTGTTCATTAAGATGAAGTCTATGTCATTAAGGATTATTATATACATATATACACATATGTGCACACACGCATGTGTGCGCGTGCACACACACACACACACACACACACACACACACACACACACACACACACACACACACACACACATAAATAAGATACTTCTCATTGTAGCTTGCAATTTTTTGGCTTCATCTCCTTGAGCATTTTATCATATTATAAGCAGACTTCAACTGGTTATGTAAGATATACGTTGAAAATAATTTTTTGATAATTAATAGAAGCAAGACTAATTTTCTGTCCTTTCCAACTAGCACGGTTATGGAATGTCCATCAACATCATACTCAGTCCCATATCTCAACTATTTTATCTTGCAGTTGGACACTGACAATTGCTGCCAGGGATACAAACACATATTTGCCCCTGTGTTAATTATTTGGCTCACTGTGCTTAAATCTCTTTATTTAACAGAGAAATTATGTTAATATAGCGTCCTTGTTCAACCTTCTCAATGACTGCTTTCTTCATTCTGTAAGATGGTTTTCATGTCCCTTGATATTGCTTACCATTCTCACCTTACCACCTGATCAGCACTCTGACTGAATTCTGCTTCAGCTCTAACACAGGTCCCTGATTCTTGGTCCATTCTGATGTTAGCTTTCATATTCTGTCTAGTAACCTGATTTTGTCTTCCTCAAAGAGAAAATAACCACATTCAAATAATCAGGCGTATCATCTTCTAGATATCCAGCTGCACTTTTTCACATCCTGCTGAGGACTATGACTCAATGATCAGATCTTGCACAACTTTGATGTTGATTTTCCCTCTTAACTTCTTGTTTGGCCATTCTTTGGACTTATACTCCTGCTTTCTTCTCCCCTTAAATCAACTTCCAGAACAACTTGTCATTTATTAAGTGATAACCAACAAGAAATAGACACTGCCTAGAATCAGAAACCATGAGAGTAATTTAAGCAAAAACTTTGTATTAAACAAAACAATAAAACATTCTAGAAACACGACTAAATTGTCCTTTGACCAGACCTCTTTTTTGTTTAAAGGGATGGGTTTTAAACTATATATTTATGTTTTGAAGTTCAGAGTACTTTAGATAACGCTGTTGGACTATTTCTTATTATATTTTTAGATGGGCAGGGTCATTGGAATGTAATTTTATTTGTGTTTTACACTTATTAATAATTATTTATGAATTAATATTACTAAAGTTTAACAATAGGAGGTCATGTTATTTTCCTTGTTCACAGTATTTATTTATATGATTTTTTTAAATGAGTTTTTTTAATCAATGTTTTATTCATTTATTAGGGGTTGGCAGGATTACGTAATTGTTTTATTTTTTGCAAATGGTTTTAATTGGCTAACTAAATTGACTGGTGGCTAAATCTGGAAGAATTAGTTATTTAAGTTGTTAGGCGTCAGTATGTGGTTGTTGTTTTGCATCTGAAGAAAGCCAGATAGTTTAGGACAAAAAAACGGGGTGATAATGTTAACAAATTCAATAATGCTTACATGGAGCTAATCTCAGAGTAAGGATAGTGTTGTGACTCAAATACGCAGATTGAAGGTGGAGCGATCCAGGAAGAAAGACTGGGGGCATGCACGAGCCTCCCAGCACTATGTTGACACAGGTGCGATTGAGGGATGTAAATCACCTCATTTTCTGGTGAAAACTGCGCAGATGAGGTGATTTACTGATCCAGGAAGTGCATTAGGCATGCCAGTGGCTAAAACTATGGCCACTGGCATGTACAACTGATGCAAAATGTACAAAATCAAAAGTTTTTTTGGCACATATGCCATATTTAAACAGAGTGCAGTGGTGCCCAAACATGTGAGCTTACAAACAATAAATTTAAAACAGTAAAAGGGGAGTATTAAAGGTAAATTGAATTTCTCCATTATACTGACCACCATGCAGACTCATATAATAGCAGGTTATAGTGGTTGCTAAGGACAAAGTCTCTCTTGTAGTGATGTAACTAGGGTATATGCAATTAGGTGTATGTAAATGAGCTAAGTTTTCTGAATAGCAAAATGAGTCATGGTGTCCATAGGTACCTAACCATGTAGGGGCTATAATGTGGTGTTCATAGGTACCTAACCATGTAGGGGCTATAACATAGTAGTGTAGGCAGAAGAGAGAGCTGACATGAAAAGGGGGTGCGTCATGGTTTGTGTAAGCAAATTGGAGCTCAATGGCTTCTGTTTACACTCAGCTAAGCACAGGTAAGCAAGGGGGTATGTCTGAGGCTGCTTAGCTGGTTTAAGAAAAGCTAAGCATGCTCATGTACAGGAGAGGGCTCTTTCTGCTCAGTAATGTTTACACTAGCTCCACAGGTTTGTGTGGAGCACCTTGGGCTTAAAAGTACAGGAAATAGAAAAAAAAATAAACAGAAACACCTTTACAAAAGGCAATCAACTATAAATGACTAATAATCCATCTGGCACTCACACTGGCCCATTCAAACCCCTCAGTAATGCAGCTGGCAGCTGTAATGTATCATAGTCAACCAATCAAACAGGCTGCATCTGCAGCACACCAGTATAAAGTATGCAAACACCCTTCAATCTGATTTTTCCCACATCATTTGTACACACTTGAGAATTTTAACTGACAAAATGATAGGAGCTGCTGCTGCTTTGCTACATATTTATGTGCTACAGACTGAGGGCTGTGATGAGGATGATGCTGACAACTGGCCCAGACTGAGGAGGAGAAGAATGTTCAGACCCAGGGTAACCTTTCAGGGGCTACATGAGCTGGAGATAGTAGAGTGCTACAGGGTGGACAGGGACATTCTACAGCAACTCATCTCACTCTGCCACCCTCACCTTAGACCCAGAACCAACAGAGGGGAACCCATCACAGTGGAAACAAAGGTATGAGGTACTGTATGTGTAGCCTTAAGAATACTAGCTACAGGTACTTTCCAAAGACCTACTGGGGACATCATGGGGGGTTCACAGGCATCCGCATCCAGGGAACTCCACCAGTTCCTGGGTATCATGCTAAGACATGCCAGTGAGCACATTTATTTCCTCAGAATCCCATGATGAGAGGACCAGCAATATGCATCTCTTCCACCATGTAGCACACTAACCTGAGGTACTTGGTGCTATAGACTGCACTGATGTCCACATCAAATACCACCTGGTGAAGAGGGTAGAGTCTACATCATCTGCAAGGGATATCACTCCATCAACTGCCAGGTCATGTGCAATGCCCAGGGCATTATCATCAATGTGTCAATCAATGTACTCAGAGGACAAACCCACTGAGCCTGTCCCTGTAGACAGATGTAGGCATGCCCAGTATGCCCTGGCCATGGCAAAGAGGCAACACATAGCACATACACTGACACCCTAGGTACCCAGGGACTGACACCTCTCTCTGACTTGCACACACAGTAAAAAGGATGCCACACACATCACACTACCTGTACCTTACCATGTATAGGCTGGGTACTGCTTGTATCCGACAGAGTCAGCCCTAACACACTTTCCTTACAACTGCCACAGGCACAAGGTAAGTCACTCTTCTTAAAAACAATGAATGGAGTAGTACGTTGTGGTAACATATCTGTGGTATCGCTGCATATATGCAAGGGAATGGGGTAGCCTACCAGGATAGCAGCAGAAAACTGACAGCTATGTGGGACAACAGGAAATGTCCACCAAATACTGGCTTTCCCAGAATATGCAGTAGTCACATAGGTGACAAAACTCACTGCAGTATATGTGGGGGACTAACAAACTGTGGGGTCATAGATCACATGCATGGATCTCAATGCTGTAGTCCCATACACACCTCTTAGCCTCTCCCAGCAAGTCAGCTGTACAAAGTCATAAAGAAATGCGTGGCACAGGCCCACAAATAGGGACAATGATGAAATATTCCTCTTACAAACCTACACAGTGATATCACTGCAAGTCTTGCAGTTGCATTAAGTCTCTGAAGGGTAAGAAGTCTTTAACTCAAATGTCTGTCATTACTTTCTAACCTTCGGTCTTTAGTGATATGTCAGTATTTCCAAGACAAGCACACTACTATGCTAAGTGGCACCAAAATGTAAATCAAACATCTGAACAGTCTGTGCAAATGTCTACAGTTGAGAGCTATGCACCACTCCCCCATAGAAATGCAGCAACATTTATGTCTGTAAGGTAATAGCAGCAGAGCACACATTCTCAGGGCTGTCCCAGTCAACTTGATAACTTGTTGCATATACACAATATGCAGGGGTCAATTTTATTTATTTATTTATTTTACATTTATTTTACATTTGTTGACCGGGCTGGTCTAACTGGATATATGTCCATTTTCAGCAGAGGCCCGGGGAGAAAAGCTCCAACGAACACAAATAATAGTTATTTTACATGACTGATTTTAAAAATACAGGTACAGGTCAATGAGCTATGTGTATGCATGGTTAATATTGCCAGGAAGTAGGCAGCACTTACTCTTGGCTGTTGTGGCTTAGTGGTCTAAGTACAATACTGTGGTTGACAGGGTCCGTGTTTCAAGACTTTCTGTGCCAAGTATTGTGCAAGTCAGCTACACCTATGGTAGGAGTTGTACACACTGTGCAGAAGTCAATATCCATTACTGCAGGAAATCTGGACAATTCAGGGACAGGGACACACACATATGGACAGTTCACAGCTTGGAGTAACCTACACAGTGCCTAGTAGTACAGCAGGTTTTTGAAAGTCAATGTACTGCCAGGTTATAAATGGCTGCCACCTTACTGTGTCAGTACTGACAACAAGTCATTGGCCACCATCCAATCCCCCGGAATGACAAGGTGTCACAAAAGAACCACAAGTATGCATTGTATATCTGTTCTGCTTGTCATAACATTGCATTTGCTTGGCAAACTATTTTAAAAACAGTAAAGGTTGATGTGAAAATATGAATGGCAGACAATGAAGAAGCAGACATCATACCCATAAGAAAAAGCAAGCCAATACCAAACTGGTCTCCCAACTGTCTATGTTTAGCAGAGCAATATTAACACCCTGTCCCCATGTATGGGCCTGTGTCTGACTGTCATATATGTGCCTGTCCAGATGTCAATCTGTGATGGTTTGACAGCTAGGGCCAACATGTAGCCCTATAGTAATGTTGCGACACAAACTGTCTGAGGACCACAGCAGATGTAAGGGTGCAATGGTGGACAACCTGCTAAACAGGTACACTCAGAGGTGTGAAGTCCATAACCCTTTGTGTGAAGTTGTGACTTCTATTCCACTCATACCAGAAATGCAAATACATAACAGCAGCAACTGCCAACAAAGTCTGTGATTGGACTACAGAAGGACAAAGAGACACACATAAGGGGAAAGGGAACCACTGGCCCGACAAATGGAGAATGTGCACATCAGAACAAATTGTGCAGTAACATAGGTGCCCTGCAGTGTATGGAGTCAGTAAATATCACCCACAACTACACAACACACACCCACATATGTGGAGGTTCTTAGATCTCCACACCACAGACCATGCATAGTCCACATACCAATGTCTTGGAACCACTAAGGCCTTACCATAAACCCAATATATTACTCATAGGAGACTCCATTGTGAGACACACAGATGTGCCTCTCACCAGGCTGGATAAGGAGAAAGTCACAGTTACTTGTTTGTCAGGTGCCAGAATCCACCATGTCACATATGCACTCAAGTCTCTCCACAACAGGTACTGTTATGACTCTGTCCTAGTCCAAGTCTGTGTGAACGACTTCAGATGTACATCCCTGGACTAAAGGAAGACAGACATGATTGAGCTTGCTGAATATGTGTCCCATGCAGGTATGTCCCTAGGCTTAAGCAGCATTCTATTGTCACCCAGAATGATGCCTCAATACAAACAGAAAATGATTGACATTAACAATTGGCTTACTTTCTGGTCTCACCCCAGGGGATTCCAGTGCCTGCCAGCCTGGGAACATATGATCGACAGACCCCGCTGCTTTGCTAGAGATGGTCTGTATCTGTCTCATTTGGCCTTCAGGCTTCTGGCCAAGCCCATTGCCTCCCCCATAGTGCCTTTTTTAGGGAAAGTCATGAGGTTGATACTACCAACATAAAACTCTCAAAAAAATGCAAAACAAAGCTCATGCCGCTAAGCGCTAGGAGTCTAAACATGAAACTGCACTCATTGCAAGCATTCTTAACCCTGGAAGATGCTGACGTGTCTGCAGTCATAGAAACCTGGGTCAAAACAGTGGAGAGCAACCCATCCTTACCTGGTCACTCATCCTACCACACAGCCAGACCCCAAAATATGGCTAGCAAAGCCAAAGGAGGTGGAGTATAAATATATATTAAACAGACACACACCTCCAGGCTGGTCAAGCAGTCGGATGCACATGAGACACTCCAGGTGCAATTAACTGTTGACAAGACCCTTATTCAAATTATACGTATCTACAGGCCCACATATTTGACTCAGGATGCCCACTCCACCTATCTGGACCTCTACAAATATATCAAGATTCAACCCTTTACCCTGATCCGGGCTGACTTGAATTACCCAACCATAGATTTGAAAAACTAGTCATGCCAGAACAGAAATGCACAGAGATTCCTCCATTTTATCAGTGGAAATGTCTTGGGACAGCTACTTGATACCACCACAAGATGTGATACATTCTTGGACTTGGTAGTAATCAACGTAATTAACCACTGCATCATCCCGATGGTATTATCCTCCCTGGCCAGACAGACAAAAAAGTGATCACTTTTGATGTCACCATTTCCCCTGACCCCCCTCTAGCTATGATAAAAAGAAATATTCGCCAAAGCTGATTACAACCACCTGAGGGATGGTACAAACTGCTACCCATCCCCCTCTCTCACTGTAGGAACAGGCACCAATGTCCAAATGTACACCAAAGTACTCTACCAGCATATATATAGATGCATGGAATCAGGAATACCTGACAGGACAACATCATCCTCTGCAAGGAAGAGTAAACCTGTCTGGTGGACATCTGCAATATAGAAACTATATAACAAAAGGAAAAAAATGCTGTCCAGGACCAAGAAGGAGCAGGTGCCCAACTGGAAGCAATCTCTCCTTAGCTGGAACAAGCACATAAGAGCACCAGTCAAATCCTCTAAAGGCACCTTTGAGTCCAAATTGTTCACATCTACTAGAGACAATCTTAAGGCCTTCTTCACATATGTCCGCAGTCTCAAAGGAAGCTTCCAGATCTGCTCAGAACTGGTGGTGAAGGACACCATATATACAAATGCTGTAGATATAGCTAGTTTACTGGCTGACAGATTAATCGGAAACTTCTCTGCTCTACCCCCCCCCCCACATCAGTAAATCAGGACATCCCCAGTAATTTCCCACCACTCCTTATCTGTAGGGAAGAGATAATCTATCAAAGGCAATCTCAGGCAGCATCCTACATGAACCCAGCCATAAACTTGAAGCACCATTAGGCACCCTAGTCAACCAAAGCCTGAATACTGGCTTTGTCCCAGCCGAGTGGAGGACAGACACTGTCATCCCTTTACACAAAGGTGGAGTGTCCACCGATCCAGGAAATTATAGACACAGCAGCCTAACTAGCCTGATCTGCAAGGCCATGCAATGGATTATCATGGACCTCAATTACAGGGGACATTGGCAAACTTCAAATACTCAACGACACACAGTTTGGCTTTGTCAAGGGGCCGTATGTCTGTTAAATCTACTACACTTCTTTGAGACAGCCACCAAAGCCATGGACGAGGGAAAGACAGTGCACACAACCCACCTTAACTTGGAAAAAGCCTTCAACACTATTCTCCACTTGGATTTAGTAGAAAAACTCTGTCAACTAGGCATCAATCCATATGTTACCAGATGGGTAACAAACTGGCTCACTGATAGAACCCACCTAATCATAATAAGGGTAGCCAACTCAAGCAGAAGATGTGTAATGAGTGGTGTACCCCAGGGATCGGTTTTGGGGCCTTGGTTGTATGGGATATACTTCTCTGAGGTGTAGGGCAAAACCAGTGGCCTATGGCTGACCAAGTTAGCAGATGACTGCAAGCTGGGCACAGTCATCAATTCCTCAAGTGAGGTGGACGTCCCCCAAGAGGGTCTCACACAAACAAATTATTGGTGGCAAAACATGGCATCAAGCTTAAAGCCAGAAAATGCATCATTGTGCCCATTGGGAGAGTGACGTCCCCACATATTATCACATTATTAACAATGTTCTATGTACACTATCAGTTGTGAGGGATTTGGCCACCAGGTTGATAGCAACCTGCCTTCTGACCACCATGTTGCTACCATTGTATGGAAAGCTTTCTACGTGGCCCAACTCATAAGTAAGGCTATCTCACCCAGGGACAAAGTGGTCATTAGATCCATGTATTCTACCCTTATAATGGCAATTATTGAGTACAATGCCCCCTTTGGCATGTACCTCACAAAGCACATGCAGCAGCTGGAGAGACCACAGAGGTTCCTCACCTGGAGAATCCAGAGCTTCAAACACCTACCTTACACAGATAGGCTAAAAGCAATGTCCCTCTACTCAGTTTCATACAGACTCCTCAGACTTGACCTCTGTCTGGCATACAAAGCAATTCAGACCCTGCCTTTATGGGACTGCCACATATCTAGAAGTCAAGCTCCACTCAAGCAACCTGTAGACACAGCATCCACCTGATCTGTGATATCAATAGGACTTACTGGCATGACAGATATGTGTCTCAATGACTCCCCCATCTATGGAATATAGTCCCTGTCCACATCAAGCAGAGTACCTTGACAGCCTTTTTGAAGTGCACCCTGGATAACTGGATGGGAAACAGAAAATGCACTCCTGGGATTCCACCTGTGTCCCTGCTGGACAGGGCCTCTGGGTGCTGATATGTCTAAACATAGGCTGTACTCTTGTCTGCTAGGGTTATAAGAACCTCATGGCCAATAGCCTAGTAACCTCCAATGAACCTATGAACCTATAAACAGATGTCTGTCAGCGGTTCACAACATTACTCTATACTACTCTGCTACTGACATACCAGGAAATCACAGTGCTATGTAGAATATACCATGCATATTATGGAAACCTTGGCTCAGACCAGTGCACTCTGTACCCACACCAGGATATAACTTTTCAGTAAATAATGATACCACACAACCAGGAGATCCCCAGCCAGTATATCACTGAGGGGCTGGACTATTTACAGAACTTCATCTGCCAATCGGCTGTAGCCAATCCTCTCAACTGCCCAGATTTTCACCGAAGGTCAAGATTTTTGGCTCATATGTTTGGTCTGTTCCTTATAACATTTATATTTTCAGGTAAATCACTGGGATCATCTGAGGATTTTTGTCAGTAAATCATGATGATGCATTTCAGTTTCAGACCTCATATCCTTCAGAAAATGTATGCTAAAACAAACACTGTTAATCTAGAAACTTTCTTAGTTTATAAGAGCAATATTTAAAATATGTCCCTATGTTTGGCCCATTGTCCCCCCCATCTTTATAGGCTTTGTCCAGATGTCTTGCACTAAGAGGTTGAGAGGTATGGTTGTAGCACACAAAACCCTGGACCGGAGTACAGCTATTTCTGGAATGGACTCCCACACTTACTATAGAAGGTCATACTGGGCATGCTCCTTCACTTAGAGAATTAGAGCCCATGTCTAAACCCACATCGGACTATACAACTGTATTGTGCATATATGTCTTTGCATACAGACAGGTATGTACACCTTAACTGTCTATCCCCACCCCATCACACAGGATTACCCTCAGCTATCTGTAGGTGACCCATATTTGATATATCTGCATCTGTTCAGTGTGATACACATATGTATATATGAGCAATATATATCAATCATACACAGGCAGAGACTGGGTGGGGGGGAGAGAGAGAGAGAGAGATAGAGAGAGAGAGACAGACAGTCATAGAGAGAAAAACACCCTGAAAGACATAGAGTGATGTCCTGCTGCAGACAATTGCACACCAGTTGTAACCAGTGGCATGTGCCAGTATAAAGATGAGCTCCATTGTGTAATAGTAGTTATGTAGGTGCTGTAATCTGACATCACCTGCCTTTGTGTGTGTGTGTGTGTGTGTGTGTGTGTGTGTGTGTGTGTGTGTGTGTGTGTGTGTGTGTGTGTGTGTGTGTGTGTGTGTGTGTGTGTGTGTGTGTGTGTGTATTTGTAAGTTAAAGTGATTTGTGGCCTTTTTCACCAAGTACACTTCCCATTGCTCTACTTTACAAGGCCTGCTGATGTTATTCACCTTAGAAGTATCTTTGGACACTCACCAGCTCTATATGCTCTGTGGCACATGTGATAACTATGGCACATTATAGTACAAATAACTAGACAGGTAGGGGTTCTAATCTCAGCAATGGCAATAGTGTGTGTTTTCTGTTAAACTATTTTGAGGCCTTTCCCACCCAGTACACTTTCCATTACCCTGCTTTACAAGGCCTGCTGATATCATTCTCCTTAGAAGTACCTTTGGACAAGTGTCAACCCTATAAGCTTTGTGGTGTGTGCAATAACTATGTAGCATTATAGTACAAACAACTAGATAGGTAGGGGATCTAATCTCAGCACTGGCAGTTGTGCATGTTGGTTATACCATTGTGAGGCCTGTTTCACACCAGTGCCCCCCCCCCATTTCTTTACTTTACAGGGACTGTTCATGTCATCAACCTTAGATCCACTGTTGGACACATCCTAGGCATGTAAGCTCTGTAGCACATGTGATAAGTGGGCAGGACTGTAGCCCATACAAGTAAGTAGCTAGGGCTTTTAATCCCCCTACAGTCAATTGTACTACTGTATATGTGTTTGTGTGTGAAGCACATCCCCCTGTGGCTGTTGTGTGTACTGGTTATACAATTTTAAGGCGTGCACCCCATAGCATTACTTTAAAGAGCCTGTTAATTTCATCCACCTTACATGCACCATGTTAAACACTACAGGCCATACCAGTCATCTGTTCAGATGTAGGCAGAATATCTAGATGTTTGCAACATATATGTGGTCCGTGTCTCCTAACAATAGGGTTTTATGAGAAACCATTGGCAAATACGTGACAGTTGCTATAGTTACAGACATGTCAGCTTCAAATGTCATACAAATCTGAAACATCATGCTGATGCAAAGTCTGTTACCCTTTCACTTGTCCAGGCTTGTAAGAGCAATATGTGAGAACAGTCACTATTATGGGTGGTTTATTCCACTATCCATGAAGGCATTCCCAAGATTAATTGGTGTAAGAAGTTGTGAGTTATGTCCCTGGCAAATAATGTCTGTGGTGCTTGCAATACGTACATAGCACTGTAGTACATACACGTAGATAGGTAGGGGTTCTAATCTGAATTGTCAACTGTGTGAGTGTATGTGTTTCTGCATGCACATCCCCTGTGTCTGTCTTGCCTGCGTGTATGCGATGGTTATACCATTTTGTGTGCCTGTTCCACCCTGTTAACTCACCCAATGCCAACCTATGCACGGCCCATACAGATGTCATCCACCTTACAAACACAGTTACATATTTTCTAACACAAAAGCACTGTGGCACATGCAATAGGTATGTCAGTCTGTACTGTACATAACTAGATAAGTAGGTCATCTAATCTGAAAGAGGTCAACTCTGTGTGCATGTGTGTTTAAATGCATGTCCCCATGCAGTAGTGTGTATGTGTTTCAGATGGGTCTGCCATGTTAAGGGCCTGTGAACTCCCCATTTGCAATCCTAACACACTCTGAAATTCTCACCCACTTGATCAGTAGTGGCAGACACTGCAACAATATAGTAGCTCTGTGATGCTTGTGTTATGTATATACCAGTATTGTTTGTACAACTAGGCAGGTAAGGGTACTGCTATCAGTAAGGGCAGGTCGTGAGTGTGTGTGTGTGTGTGTGTGTGTGTGTGTGTGTGTGTGTGTGTGTGTGTGTGTGTGTGTATGTGTGTGTGCATGTGTGCATCTGTGTGTGTGTGCATGTGTGTACCTGTGTGTGTGTGTATGTATATCCCTTTGCAGCTTTCTAACTGTGTTATGGCCACCAGCATACCTCTGAACCCCTCACAGAAATACATCTGGTTAAAGATATATGGAAAAGTGGGGCAAATACCTAACACTGAGTACAACCATCACATATCACTATGAAATGCATGGAAAGTAGATACCAGAACAGGTTGTGCACTTGAATGTACTTTCCAAAAGGTATGTGTTGTTACATGATGGTCTGATGAAGCAGTGTCAATCCGTGAAAGCGCTTACCAGTTCTGAATTAAAGTGTGTTGCTGTGTGGAACCATTGTGCTTCATTATATATCTATTTTTTTCTTGTTTGGTTCCTTCGTTTGGTCTAGAGGTTTCTTTTTCCTTTTTCTTATATACCAGTATTGTTTGTACAACTAGGCAGGTAAGAGTTCTACTATCAGTAAGGGCAGGTCATGTGTGTGTGTGTGTGTGTGTGTGTGTGTGTGTGTGTGTGTGTGTGTGTGTGTGTGTGTGTGTGTGTGTGTGTGTGTGTGTGTGTGTGTGTGTGTGTGTGTGTGTGTGTGCGTGTGTGTGTGTATGTATATCCCCTTGCAGCTTTCTAACTGTGTTATGGCCACCAGCATACCTCTGAACCCCTCACAGAAATACATCTGGTTAAAGATATATGGTAAAGTGGGGCAAAGGCCTAACATTGAGTACAACCATCACATATCACTGTGAAATGTATGGAAAGTAGACAGCAGAACAGGTTGTGCACTTGAATGTACATTCCAAAAGGTATGTGTTGTTACATGATGGATTGATGAAGCGGTGTCAATCCGTGAAAGAGCTTACCAGTTCTGAATTAAAGTATGTTGCTGTTTGGAACCATTGCGCTTCATTATTTATCTACTATTTTTTTCATGTTTGGTTCCTTCATTTGGTCTAGAGGTTTGTTTTTTTTTTCCTTTTTCTTTTATACCAGTATTGTTTGTACAACTAGGCAGGTAAGGGTTCTACTATCAGTAAGGGCAGGTCATGAGTGTGTGTGTTTGTGTGTGTGTGTGTGTGTGTGTGTGTGTGTGTGTGTGTGTGTGTGTGTGTGTGTGTGTGTGTGTGTGTGTGTGTGTGTGTGTGTGTGTGTGTGTGTGTGTGTGTGTGTGTGTGTGTATGTATATCCCCATGCAACTTTCTAATTATGTTATGGCCACCAGCATACCTCTGACCCCCTCACAGAAATACATCTGGTTAAAGACATATGGAAAAGTGGGGCAAAGACCTAACATTGAGTACAACCATCACATATCACTGTGAAATGTATGGAAAGGAGATACTAGAACAGGTCGTGCACTTGAATGCACTTTCCAAAAGTATGTGTTGTTACATGACAATTTCCATCATTAATCTAAAATGTTAGTCTGTCATGATTTCCCAACAGTTTGCCAGAAAATCACAATGTTATGACAGATGGAAAGAAATATGTGTCAAACATCAGGACAATCTGCAGGCGTTTGCAGAGGTCCTAGGTATGGCCACCATCTGTACTACTCTGCAGGTTGCAGTCCATGTTTGGCATGTTTGGAAAGTGACCACCCCCTTTCTATCTTGCTGTTTTAAAAATAGTGACTCTCCAATACATGTCAAGTAGATCACCTCATTTTCCCTCTTCAAAAGGAACCTTGATGATTGGAAGGGAGATAGGGAATTCACCCTGGGGATCATGTCAGTCACCCTGCTAGACAGGGGCCCAGAGAAGTAAATATTGTGGGAAAAATTTCCAGGGAATTGTTATGGCTAGGCTTGCATAGGCCTTAGGAACGATAGCCTAGTACCAACCTATGAACCTATGAACCTATAAGATGTGACCTATGGCTTTTACTGGAAAGGCTCACCTAGACTCTGCTACAGTTTGCTGTGAGGGAAAGGTTAGTTTGCTTTTTATTTGTTGTATTTTGTATTGTTTTATTGCCTTTTTCTATTTTGTATACTGTGATTGTTTTCTTTACACTGTGTTTTACATGTTTTCGGCTTTTAACTGCATATTAAAACATGAAAAGAGACCACAGCTCTGTCTCTTGTGCTTCAGACAGAAATTTCTCCCACCCTCCCACTCGGTTACTGTTGTGTTCTTAAACACCAATGTCTTTCTAGTTGCCTGCTCCTTATGTTACTTTGAACATATACCTCATTTCCTCTGTGCTTTTACTGGCTGATGTGAGTAAGCACAAAATTATCATTTTGTGAAATCACTCCGCTTCAACTATTTAAATTTATTGGCCATCCTATTGTATTCCATAGTACCAGAATACAAAAGTGACCACCCCCTTTCTATCTTGCTGTTTTAAAAATAGTGACTCTCCATTAAAACTTAACTTTTTAGACAAGTAAAACTGAATTACCTGATTTCACATCTAACTCCTCTAGTGCATACTGCAGTGTTTAAAATAAACCATTTTTTTAATCTTATCTTTAAGCATCTATTCCAAGACCACCAGTTATTGGACATCCCACATTCTGCCTCTCAGTTGTCTCCTGGTGAGAGAAGGAGTGCAGTTACTTAATTTCCTGGAGACTGCTGATCACGAGAAAGCATAATAACTGCTTTATAGTTGACAGCTTGGAATCTGTGCCTATATTCTGACCCTGGTGAGTGGAGGAGCAAAGTGCATTGATTCCCGACTCTTTCTGGTTGGAGAGTGAGTGTCTGTGCTTAATGTACCTGATTGGTCTGGTTGCTATTCAAGGCATCTACCAGAAAAAGGCTACAAGCCAGCAGACCCTTGCATCATCTGGGACAAGACTGTGGATCACCAAAGAGGCCATGACCTGCTTCTCTTCTTGGGATTGGTGCTAGCATTTCGCTTCTGGTGAGAGAAGAAGCAAAGGAGTATTGTATCACAACAGAGTGAAGCTTTGCTGAGACCAGCATTAGTAGTAGCCATGCAGTAGCCATTCATGTGACTCCTCTCTTTTCATCATTCTTGACAAGATAATTCTTTATTTTTCGGTAAGTATTGCATGACTTCAGAATATCTGCCTAAATACTTCATCCTTAAATTTTCAGGATCTATGTACTAATTTCCACTCAAGTGTTTGGCAGTGCTCTGTACAGACTCAGACACCTTGAATGACATTTTCCTGTAAAAGGAATATGTAAGGAAACAGCTCCAGTACTTAGTAATAATGACCATCCCTCCTGGCATGTCTAAAGGTCAGTTCCCTGTGCTTTCTCTTATTAACCTGGTGAACTTCGGCATTCTGAGGCAGTGTAGCAACTGCCTCATGTACACAGACAACCCCTACCTTCCAACACTCAGACATGTGAGAGATGGACTTATATATCCAAATTGGAAGCCATGCACTCTCAAGCCAAGAGGAGAAGGTCAACACCTGCACCACATCACATGCAACACGTAGTCCTCCAGAGCACCCACCATCACAGCTCTCACATAAAAACACAAACCACACACCCACCTTCATGAAGGCTCTCAATAGAAATCTACCTAAACAGCAGAGACCTTCAAGGTATAAATGCACTCAACCACCACAACACAGCACAAATCTCAAGACACATAACTCACCTACGCAATGTGCCCATCAACCTAAGCCTCTAAGGCAAAACAATACCCAAAACACTAATTATAGGTGACTCGAAAGTGAGGCACACTGATGTCTCACATGCTAGGTTGAATTAGGAGAAGGTAACAGTCAGCTGTCTATCAGGTGCCAGAATCCGACACATAACAAATGCACTCAGGTTACTCCACAACAAGGAGAAGTATGACTCTATCACTGTCCATGTGAGTGTGAATGGCCTGAGACACACCTCCCTGGACTACATGAAAAGAGACATGGAGGAGTTCTTGGATTATGTGGCCCAGGCAGGTATGACCCTAGCCCTGAGCAGCATCCTACCATCACCCAAAATGATACAGCAGTACAAGCAGAAAATGATTGACTTCAACAATTGGCTAAGTTTCTATTGTCATTCTAAGGGGATCCAGTATCTGTCTACTTGGGATAACATGATTGACAGACCTCAATGCTTTACCAGAGATGGCCTGCATCTGTCACCCCTGGGTTTCTGGATACTGGCTAAGGCTCTTGTCACCTCTATAGTGCCTTTTTTAGGCAATGTTCCAAAGACCAAATTACCACTGTAACCAAATGCAATCTGAGGGTCATGCTGCTCAATGCTAGAAGTCTAAATTTCAAGAAGCACTTGCTCGAAGCACTCCTCAAAATGGAGAACTTTGACATTTGTGCTGCAATGGAGACCTGGTTTAAAGCAGCAGAAAGCACTTGGTGTGACCATCAGGACTCATTCCTAACACCATTCCACACCAGCAGATGCCAACCCTCAGACTGATTCTACAAAGGTTTACCCATCTCCATATTCATTGGCAACAAAGGTGGGTACCTAGCCATATCAGTATAAGATATGCCATATTCAGAGTGCCATGTCCCTAAGTTCTCAAGGAGATACCCTATAGGTCCCCAACAGTATCCCAAGACAACCAAACAACCATCCTCCAGGTCCTGGTTCCTATCAGGTCCCAACAACCCACTCCCATCATCCTAGAATGATAATCACCATTTAAATCATCTGGGAAAGCTCATATACTCCCAATGTTCACCAACAAACTATCCTCTAACAACTCTACTCACATGCCAACAACCACCTCTAACACCCCAACTAATTCATCAAACATAATGCCCTGGTCCTTAACATGGTTACCCCCAATCCACTCAACAACATCTCACCCCTCACCTGTACATCCTTGGGCAACTTAACTGTAGACGACTTCTCCAAATCACTCCACCACAGATCAGTAATCACCATAATCAACTTCATCACCAACAAAACACCCACACACCTCTCATAGACCAATGCCATCACAACTTCCAAAACACCATGAAAACCTCTGCAAATGAGAGAATCATACACAATAGCACAAACATGCTCCAGAAAAATAGAATAAAGACATGGAAAATTAACCCAATGCACCCCCAAAATAAATACATAGAAATCTCCAACTAGTCAATAAAACAGAACCAATCAGACTGGCCAAATAAAAGAAAACAAATAAAAATGAATAAACAAGACAATAAACAATACAAGCTAAGAAAATAAATACCCCAACAAACCTCAACAAAACCTTCAAAACCTCTATAAAATTATTAATTACAACAAAACAGGTTGACATCATCAAAAACTTCTAAGCTACTCATGAAAGCCTAATAATCTACAACAGAAGAAACTGGCAAAACTCCACTTAGCCCTGATATACTGAACAATTGGATATACTCAGGATTGCCAGGAACAGATGCACAAGCAGGCCTCCCAACAACTGCACAATGATAGTGCAAACACAATGCCAAAAGAATTCAGTGCCAACTAACATTACAATTGCAATACTGAAAGCTGTGAGAACAGGAAAATTAAACATTACCACATCTGTCTGGAACAATCCTAGGCCAAGGTTACAGCTTCTGGTACCACCGCAAATATCCATGTGCTGTTTACATTTCACCTCAGACAAACTGGTAAATGACCCACTGCTGCTGTTGAGTCACAGTCACACCTCAGGCTTAGGCTTCGACTACAGACCCTGATAATTATCACCCCATTAGCCTGATGAGTCTGATATATAAGGCTATGGAGCACATCATCATGGACCTAACTAACAAAGATATAGGGAATCTCCAAACTCTAGATCCCATGCAATATGGTTTTGTGAAAGGTAGATCATGCCTGCTCAACCTGGTCGAAATTTTACCAGAGCAAGGTAGATCATGGATGCAGCTCAAACAGCAATTTTTTGAGTCCGTCACCAGAGCTGTGGATGAGAGACCAAGGCAGCTCACAGAGCACCACCAAAGTACACCAATCTTTGATACCACTCATATTCTAGGGCCATTGATAAATGGACCAAAAAGTAGACGACCCCTCTGTGTCCTAGCGACTTGCAAATTGGACTCACCATCAGAACCAACACTGATGGACACTGAGATCCAAAGTTCACTGTCCTGTTTGGCATCTACTTCTCAGACAAGGGCCAAGTGATGTAGACATCCTGTGCAACATCTACTGACAAGAACCTCCTGCCAAAAATCCATATTCCTAGCCCAAGTGCTCACAGAGACCAACAGGCCCTGGGAAAACCCACCACTTCCCAGTGATGGAGACATGCTACAGAAATTCCTGAACTGAACCCATGATCCCTGATCAAAACACACAGTTTTTCCTAATGCCCAAATTGACCACCATCCCCCAAACAACAACACAGAGTTCACTGTGGAGGGGACATTGACCACCACACTGAACTCCTCCAAGGAAGGTCCTTCCATGGGGGTCTTCTCTGACCCAAATCATCTCTTGACAGGCACCATGCCCCTTGTTTCCAGCCGTCTCTCAATCATGGCAAATCTCTTACCAAAATCTAATGAAATCAGAAGAAAGAGGCCCACATTTCTCAGACTCTTCGATTACAACAACCTCTGAGTATCTCCCCCCATTTTCATCATATCGTCCGACCTGCAACTCAAACGACTCCCCACATGCTCTCCCATAAATCTGGATCAAAGCACCTCATATATCGTCTCCTAACAAGATCAAAACACTCGGAGTAGAAAGCTGTCTCATTCCCACACTAAACACAAATGGCTGCTCAACTCCAGAGACAATCCCCACATCACACATGTTAGAGATGCTACATCTATTACCTGTTTCAAAATCCAACATCTGGTGGTCTTCTTCACCTAAACATCTGATGATGTCAAACAGACAACCTCATTCATACAATCAAACAGAGATCTCTCTGAGGCAGACTTGGATAGAAATAATGTACCATGATCATGAATAGAAAACTACACCCTGGGATCATTCCAGTGGCTCTATTTGATAGAATGACTGGGAACTATGGGATCATTCCTGTGGCAGCTCACTGGCACAAGCTGTAGAACTAAAGTGTCCAGGGCAATGGAAG